>NC_062545.1:35117182-35420212 GCF_016906955.1 Phacochoerus africanus
TATCCTCCTACACTGTTGGTGGGAATGTAAATTGATACACCCACTATGGAAAACAGTATGGAGGTACCTCAGAAAATTAAATATAGAACTACCATATGACCCAGATATTCTACTCTTGGGCATACACCTGGACATATGTTTCCTTGAAAAAGATACATACACCCGCATGTTCACTGAAGCCCTATTCACAATAGCCAAGACAGGGAAACAACCTAAATGTCCATCGACAGATGATTGGATTAAGAAGATGTGCTATATATACACAACAGAATACTACTCAGCCATTAAAAAGAATAAGATAACGCCATTTGCAGCAACATGGACGGAACTAGAGACTCTCATACTAGGTGAAGTCAGTCAGAAAGAGAAAGACAGATATCATATGATATCACTTACATCTTGAATCTAATATATGGCACAAATGAACCTTTCCATAGAAAAGAAATGTATGGACTTGGAGAACAGACCTGTGATTGCCAAGGGGGAGGGGAAAGGAGTGGGATGGACTGGGAGTCTGGGGCTAATAGATGCAATCTATTGCATTTGGAGTGGATAATCAATGAGATCCTGCTGTATAGCACAGGGAACTGTATCTAGAGTTTTGTGATGGAACATGATGGAGGATAATGTGAGAAAAATCATATGTATATATATCTATATGTATGTATGACTGGGTCACTTTGCTGTACAGTAGAAATTGAGAGACACATGATAAACCAACTATAATGGAAAAAATCATGAACAAAAAAAAAAGATTGGAAAGCATATAGATTTTAGTAGGCTGAATAATGGCCACCTGTAGATATCAGGTCCTGATCTCTGGAACCTCTTCTTGTTTCCTTATAAGGAAAAAGAAGATCTGCAGATACAATTAAGTTAAGGATTGTGACATGAGGAGATTATCCTGGATTAATTTGGGTGGGCCTCAGTCTAGTCATGTGTATATTATAAGAAACAGAAGCAAAAGAAGACAACCCACAAAAGAGAAGGCAGTGTGAACGCAGGAGCAGAGATTGCAGTGATGTGATGCTAAAAGCCACCAAAGCTGTAAAAGCCAAGGAACCCCTTCTCCCCTAGAGGCTTTGGAGGGAGCATAGTTCTGCTGATGCTTTTGGCACAGTGATACTGCTTTTAGACTTCCGGTCCCCAGAAATATGAGAATAAATGGGTGCTGTCTGAAGCCCCCAAGCTGTGGTAAATTTGTTATAGCAGCAGTTGGAAACAAATATGTAGATGAAAAATTATTTTATGAACTTTTCTCTTAGGTATAGCTGTTTAGTAAGCATTTTATCTTATTTGAGTGAAAATATAACCAGGGTTTTCTAAACTACAATCTATTGATTTTCATCTGTTTTTCAATGTGTTTATGTATTCCTTCTCTTTAAGGTAGAACAATTTAGCAAGAGATTTATAAGACTGTCTTGTCTCCTTTGAGGTTCAGCTTAGATAAGTTTGATATTACAAAAGTTGGAGAAAAAAACCTGTCTTAATCAGAGACTTTGGAATATAAATTCATAGAAACTAATGAAGAAAAACAAAACTTGGCCTCATAGGGAAAGAATGTCTTATGCAAATCTTTGTTATTAGCCAAGTTCATACATGCGGAATACAAAACTCTGTTTCACTATTTGTTGGGGATTTGGAAATAGCTTGAGATAATCTAATTTAAAAGGGCTGGTAAATTCCTTCAGCTTTGTAGAATTTATTCCACATATGTTAGAGGTATACTTATCCTACTGCAAAATAAATTTGCACTGTGTGACCTTCCTTTAAAAGGTAAATGTTGCTGTTTCATTTTATTGGTACATGTTAATGAACTGTAAAAATGTAGTGATAATACTGCAAAGTCTACTGGTAAATTTTGGGAATTGTCAAGAGATTAGTTCAAATGTAGTTCTAATTTTATACACAACAAAACTATTAAATTATTAATTTTCATTCCTGCTACTGAATTTATATTTATTGTAAACTAAACACATAAAAGGAACCATTCATATTTTCCTTTCCCTTAAAAATGTTCTGGGCAGACAAGAGGATTCATAAGATTGTGGTTTGCTGATGCCATAGCAACATAATCTTATATTGAGAACATCATCTGTTGCACTGCAAGTAGTCGTGGTCATGGGCTTAGAATAGACTTTTAGTTGCTAAAGTACATGGTGATATGATAGGATAAGATTTAGCCAGATGTTTACACAGCTCTTACAAGGAAATATTTTAATGTGTTCGTATGGGTTGAAATGTTATGTATTTAAAGGATCGAGTTACTGTTATGCCCTGGAATATCTAAGTAGATTTGAACTTAAGGAGTAGGTTAAATGACTATTCTGAAAAGAAAAATATAGGTGGGCAGAGACTAATATCTGTTATTAACTGATTGCCCTAGAGATATTCTCTAATTGCAAAAATAAATTAAATGGCTCTATTTTAAAATATGCTAGATGAGAATTGATTGTTTTTATATTATTGAAAAGAATACTTCCCAGAAGAGTTTTGGGGAGAGGGCCTTTAATTTTTATTTTATGACCACAACCATATGGAATTTCCTGTGCCAGGGACTGAACCTGACCCACTGCTGCAGCCTAGCCACATGCCGACCCTTTAACCCACTAGGCTGGAGATCGAACCAGCACCTCTGCAGCGACCCAAGCCACTGCAGTCAGATTCTTAACCCACTGCGCCATGGTGGGTTGAGTTTTAATAGGAAACCAGAACAAAACATAGATCATTCAAACATGCCAGGGGCAAATTCAGTGCTGAAAATAGTATGAATCATAGTGTACTATACTTAGAGTTTTCTTCAGGTATGGAACCAATAAGAGATAGATATAGATACAATTTATTTTGCAAAGTTGGTTCATATGATTATGGAGGCTGAAGAAGTCCCACATCTTCTGTCTGTAAGCTGAATACCCAGGAAAGCCAGTGGTGTAGTTTGAGTCCAAAGACGCGAGAACCAAGAGAGTCAATGGTGTAAATTCTAGTCTCAACCCAAGGGTAGAGAGATGTAGGTCTTTGAGCTTGGCAGTCAGGTCGAGAGAGTGAATTCTCTCTGCCTCTACATTTTTGTTGAGGCCCCAAAGACTTGACGAGTCCCACCCACATGGGGAGAGCCATCTCCTTTAATCAGTCTCCTGATTCAAATGCTGATCTCATCTGGGAACACCCCAAAGAATGCTTAACCAGATGTCGGGGCACCTGTGTTCCAGTCATAACTGATATATAAAAATTAACTACAGCATGTAGGAAGAGATCAGTGGCATGACCAGGTCTACAAGCTGGAGAAAGTTAGAAGGAACTGAGAATCAAGCTTCCAGAGAAGTTTGATGGATGAAATGTGACTTTAAGAAAATGAAAATGCAAGGTCAGAAGTTAGTTCAGAGGAGGACTACAGAACAGACCGGTGGGTCTGAGGTTGTCCAGTCCTCTCTAAAAAGGGGTACTGGTTTCACTGGTTTCAAAATCCATGTTTAGGTCACACCAATTCCAAAGAGAGTGGTAACCACTGATCTCAGATAGAAGCTTCCTGCCTTGCTCTCACTTCTTAACTGGAATGCTAATATAGCTGGGCATCCTCTCTGTTCCGGTCAAGAAGTGGGTCTATTCACTTAGCCATGCAGAACATTCAAAAGTGTTTATTCTTACTGTGACATGCTGCATAAAAGTCCCTGTAATTTCTCTGATAAGTTCTAGTGGTTTTCAGTGATTAGTTTAAATGTAGTTCTAATTTCATACACTATGAAAATAACATTTTTTAAAACTTGATACTAAATTTATACATGTATTACTAACATAATAGGGAGCCATTAATCTTGTCTTTCTCCTTAAAAATGTTACTGGGCATCAAGAAGATTTATAAGACCATGGTTTGCCGATCCATTTTAAAAGCCAGCTGGTTTTCAAGATCCAAGAAAATGGAGCAAATCCGGCCCATCCCTTCCCATGTACCCACCCCATTGTGTTCCACCAGATTAAGTGGTTCAAACCACAACATGATTATCCAGGGTCCTGTCCTGAAGGGAGACTGCAATGGTAAAGGGAATAAATAGGGGGATTTTAGCTGACTTAAGTATAGTTATTTCCTTTACCATCAGTGAGAAGCCTGCTTCTATCCTTAGACCCTCCATAAGATGTTTCCTTTAGGGAAGGCTCCCTCTCTCCTTCCATCCCCATTCCTCTTTCTTAGAGCTATTCTGAGAGTCTTAAGACTCTCACTGCTTCTTTCAGAAACCATCATATGTGCCCTCAGAAGAAGGTGTTACATACACTTGGCATCCTTTTTTCACTCTGTAGATTGGAGCCCTCAGTCATCAGCCACATCTTCCATTTCTTCAGGTCTGTGAGGCAGGTTAGAGGATTTGAGATGGTAAGTTGAGGTGGGTTATAATATCATGATTAGAGGCGCCTAATTCCAGTAAAGTTTCCTTTCCAGGGAGAGTATTGTAATGGTTGGTTCATTTTATGAAATCCCCTGTGATATAAGGATACATTCAAAGAGAAGTTAAAGAGAAGAATATTTTTTCTTTGAATACAGCATAATAGAAGCCCAGGATAGAATTTGTCTTCTATCAGCATGTTTCAGGTCTCACCATTTAGTAAAATCAGACCCATGGTGCCTGAGGTCAATTAGTAGGAGGTGAACATGTCTGTGATTGAGCAAAAACTTCACACGACCTGAGACTGTCTGTTCACAAGAGAATTCACACTCCTTGTCAAGGCTCATTCATTTTGCTACCAGAGAGGGACAGGACCAGCTTTCTTTTGCCAATTTGGATTGAATTCCTTTCTCTTGACTCTGAGTCCACTTCTGATGAAAGAGGAGTGGGTAGAATTTTGCAGTTCACCTTCCATAAATGCAGCCTGGAAATCACAGATGCAACAAGGGTGTGCAGGTGAGAGTGGGGAGCTTATTTTCTGCAGATTCAAGTCTAGGTTGTTTAGAGACATCTCATAGATCTAATATGATATGTAAAGAGGATATGGAGCAAGCCAAGTGAACCTAATCTAGAGGAAATGAAAGGAAAAGAAGTTGGAAGAAGGAAATGAAAAAATCCAAATAGAGACTAATCTTTATTCTTGTAAAATTGAAAGAATTATTATATTGCAACAACTGATAGGAAAAATAGAGTAGAGCCTAAGATTTCATTTGATTCGCCACTTGTAACTTCACCTTGTTTTTTGTCAAAGCCATTAGAAATCAACCTTTAGCTGAGAATTTTGGAGTAATTATTAATGTGCACACGATGTCATTAATAATTTATTGACTATCTTTATGGATCTCAGTTTTCAAATTATACTTAGTTTTTCAGATTTTAGCCTTTGCTTTACCGCTTCTTTTGCCCCTTTCCTTGCTTCTGCTGATACTGATCACTGTAGGTAAGAGAAGCTCAGTATTCTTAAGGAAGAAAAATGTATTGAGGATGGGATTTTAGGGTGTAAGTTTCTAGTCTCTGTCAGAGCATCTTGGTTTATATAGTGATCTCTAATAGCTAAAGTTAGGCAGGATCTGGCCTGTGATCTACCAAGTAGGTGTAGACTTCATAGAAGAACACATTTTTCCTTTAAAATGTTTGGCTTTTTATATCCCCCAAGTATAAAAACACATTAAGTTGGGGGAATTGAAAAAGAAATATGCTTATAAAATCTCAGGTTCAACAAAGGCCATGAGAAAGAACAAGTTTACGTGGAGGTTAATGGAAGAGGGAATGGTCAGCATCGTCCAGGAAGAGCTGGTCTGCCAGGGAGTATTGAGGACTGGGAACTGAACTGTGGCATCTGGTGATACTTTTCTTTTTCCCCCGTGAGCTCGGAGTCCTTGACAGTAACAGGACTCTACTACTACTGGAGTGAGGTGCTTAGAAATCAGCTTTAAGGAATTCAAAACAGTAAGTGAAAGAAGTATGTGAACAGCAGATTCAGTGAGATTGGAGGTAACTGTAAAGCAAATACACTAAAGGTCAAAGAAAAATGAGACCACTTGTTGGAGGGCTGCTGAGAATTAATTTTAAGAGAAGAAAAGGAGTGCCTAGCATGGCACAGCAGAAATGAATCTGACTAGGTACCATGAGGTTGCAGGTTCGATCCCTGGCCTCGCTCAGTGGGTTAAGGATCCAGTGTTGCCATGAGATGTGGTGTAGGTCACAGACGCAGCTCAAATCCTGTGTTGCTATGGCTGTGATGTAGGCCAGCAGCGGTAGCTCCAATTAGACCCCTCCATATGCCTGGGAACCTCCATATGCCACGGGTGTACCCTAAAAAGCAAAAAAAAAAAAAAAGAGGGAGAAGAAAAAATAAGAGACCAAAAGCTGGGATGGCAAGAAGGGAAAAAAAAGACAAAACAAAAAACAAATAAAAAATCCACCACGTTTTAAAAATTGGTCACAGTAGAATAAAAAGAGAGGGTAAAAGAGAAAAGAATGTGGCTCAAAGTATAGGACAGCTGAAGGCACCACTGACAGGCATTCTTCTGAGAGTGAATTTATGCCAAATACATACTTTAAAATAGTAGGCAAAATGTAAGTAGCCAATTTGCATTTACACTATAAACCTCTCTATTTCCATAATAGTGTCATTGCAGATTATTGGTGGTCAAATCTCTAATGCACATGAATGACTTGGAGATCGAGTGTTCTTTAATCTCTGCTCTTTGCTAGAGAGAGAGAGAGAGTGAGAGAGAGGGAGAGATGCTGGTGTATGCCCTCGAAGAAAAGATTTGGAACTCACACACAAGGAACAAACCTTGATGAGTTTCTTTAAGATTATCTCATTTAATCCTTAGACTATGTAGGAAAGAATATTATTGCCCCATTTCATAAAAGAAACTGATAGTCAAAGATTTTTTTATAATGATTTTTATTTTTTCCGTCATAGCTGGTTTACAGGGTTTTGTGTTTTTGTTTTTGTTTTTTGTTTTTGTTGTTGTTCTTCAGGGCCACACACATGGTATATGGAGTTTCCCAGGCAAGGGGTCTAATCAGAGCTCCAGCTGCCAGTGTACACCACAGCCACAGCCACGTCAGATCCGAGTCACATCTGCGACCTATACCACAGATCATGGCAGCACAGGATCCTTAACCCACTGAGCAAGGCTAGGAATTGAACTTGGAACCTCATGGTTCCTAGTCAGATTAGATTCTGCTGCACCACAACAGGAACTCCTCAAAGAGGATATTTAATTTCCCCATCCTACCTCTATTGGGCTGTGATTTACAGTACAGATAGGAAACAAAACCTATAAGTACATAGGAATTCAGAAGAGGGTGAGATTTAAGAACAGAGGAAGGCTTCATTGAAGAGATAAAAACTTCCTATTAAAAGGGGCCTATTTAGGCAAGGGGAAGTCTTTGAGTATTTAAAAAAAAAGGTTTATTATCTATGAGTGGACAAAATGTAGTTGATTAAAGCATCTTGGATGTGTTTGCTAGATGTTTGGAAGTAGAAATTGTGAAACAGACCCAGTGCTTAGATAATTTTAGACCAACAAGGACCATTTAAAAATGTGGCCACACATAAAAATGAGCCACATATAAAATGGGAAAATAATAGGTGGAATTATATTCATTTTATATAGAATATAAAATGGGGAAAAGACAGTCTTTTCAGGAAGTTGTGCTGGGAAAACTGGACAGCCGCATGCAAATCAGTGAAACTGGAACGTACCCTCAGACCATGCACCAAAATAAACTCAACATGGCTTAAAGACTTAAATATAAGACAAGACACCATCAAACTCCTGGAAGAGAACATAGGCAAAATATTCTCTGTTGTCAACCTTACAAATGTTTTCTGAGGTCAGTCTCCCAAGGCAATAGAAATAAAAGCAAAAATAAACCAATGGGACCTAATCGAACTGACAAGCTTTTGTACAGCAAAGGAAACCATTAAAAAAAAAAAAAGACAACAATGTGAGAAAATAGTTTCAAACGATACAACTGACAAGGGCTTAATCTCTAAAATATACAAACAACTTACACACCTCAACAGCAAAAAAAGCCAACTGAAAAATGGGCCAAAGACCTGAAGAGACATTTCTCCAAAGAAGATATGCAGATGGCCAACAAGCACTGAAAAAAATGCTCAACATCACTGAGTATTAGAGAAAGGCAAATCAAAACTACTATGAGGTACCACCTCACACCAGTCAGAATGGCCATCATTAATAAGTCCATAAATAACAAATGCTGGAGGGGGCGTGGAGAAAAGGGAACTTTCCTGCACTGTTGGTGGGAATGGAAACTGGTACAACCACTAGGGAGAACAGTTTGGGGGTACCTTAGAAAACTATACATAGAACTACCATATGACCCCGCAATCCCACTCTTGGGCATATATCCAGACAGAACTCTCCTTGAAAAAGACACATTCACCTGCATGTTCATTGAAGCCCTATTCACAATAGCCAAGACATGGAAACACCCTAAATGTCCACCGACAGATGATTGGATTAAGAAGATGTGCTATATATACACAATGGAATACTGCTCAGCTATAAAAAAGAACAAAATAATGCCATTTGCAGCAACATAGATAGAACTAGAGATCTCTTATACTAAGTGAAGTTAGAAAGAGAAAGGCAAATACCATATGGTTTCACTTATATCTGGAATCTAATATAGGGCACAAATGAACCTTTCCACAGAAAAGAAAATCATGGACTTGGAGAATAGACTTGTGGTTGCCAAGGGGGAGGGGGAGGAAGGGGAGGGACTGGGAATTTGGGGTTGACAGATGCACACCATAGCCTTTGGAATGGATAAGCAATGGGATCCTGCTGTATAGCACTGGGACCTATGTCTGGTCACTTGTGATGGAGCATGATAATGTGAGAAAAAAGAATGTATACATGTATGTGTGACTGGATCACTTTACTGTGCAGCAGAAAATTGACAGAACACTGTAAATCAGCTATAATGAAAAAAATAAAAATCATTATAAAAATGTGGCTCTTACCTGTTCACTCACCAAAAGATATTTTAGGATTAAAACCAATATCAAATTCTAAAACATTTATTAATAATTTGGCTTTATACTAAATTATCTTGGAAAAGCTGGAATTCAAATAAAATCACTTTTTAATCTGGCTCCTCTGTACAATATTAAGGCAGTCTCTAATTTAGTAAATAAATACCTGTGAAAATTGCACTGCAACCTCTATTAATATGATTTAAGCCATGTTGTGTGTTCTCCTGAGATATGCCAGATTAATGAATTTTCTAAGCCTTGGTGGAAAATGACCTGCTGAAAATGAAAGTAGATTTCGTAACTAAAAGCAGCCAAAAAGCAGCTAATCTTAACCCCACTTTACAAAAAGGAAAATGGAAATTGGTTAAAGGTAGGTCATATTTATTTTAGATCACATCACATTCTTATAATTTGAGCACTATTAAAGGTTTTGTTTGGAGTTCTATTTCTTCTCTAATATTTCAAATTATATTACATTCATGTGTGTGTGTGTGTGTGAGAGAGGAGAGAGAGAGAGAGAGAGAAGGAGAGGAAGAGGCGGAGAGAGAGGGAGAGGGTGTGGGTGTATGTTTCCTGTTTGTGCTTTGAATGGCATACATGGATGACTGGCCCAGATCTGGCATTCTGAGTTCTGTGCCAACAAAAATGTCAAGTGCATTTGCCTTTTAATTAAATGCAATGCCTGGATTTTAATATTCCAAATTTTCCCTGAAGAAGAAGAGACTTTCCTAATCGTATAGTTTATAGGAGAAAAAAAAATCATTGACATTATCATGAAGCTTTTCCCCTAACATCTCCAGATAGCTACATTTGTCAATCTATAAACATTTCATTTTAAGGCTCAGATTTAGTTGTTCTGTGGCCTACTTTGCTATAAACACTGTGTGTGAATATGTGATCCCGCATTGTTTGTTTTTACTTATTCCTCTTTATTTCTCAGTAATCTTCAGCTCAATCTGTTTAACTCAAGAGGCAACTACTACTTGGATGTCGTGCATATAATAATAACATGTGGAAGATGTAGTTCCTTATCATTTACACTTTCCTTTCCACTTCCTGAACCTTTGGCATAAATGTGGGCTAGCTCATTATTCCCCAGTTTTGTAGCAGTTACGTTATTTGTCTTATTTTTTTACTTCCCAAATTAATTTTCATATCATTGTCTCAGGTTTTATTATTATTATTTTTAATAGTTATTCCCCCAATACAGTTTTTTCTCTACTGTACAGCATGGTGACCCAGTTACACATACATGTACACATTCTATTTTCACACATTATCATGCTCCGTCATAAGTGATTAGACATAGTTCCCAGTGCTACACAGCAGGATCTCATTGTAAAGGAAGAGTGTATGCATATCAATAGCAAAATGCTTTGAATGCCATGTCTATGTGTTAGGTATTAAAGAGACTTCAGAGATTACGGAGCTGTCTAGTTGATTTTAAAAAAGTTGTTTTCTTTAAACTCAAGAAATAAAGAGGACCAGAGAATAACAAAAGAGTAAATTAAAATAAAAATTTTTAAATAAAAATTTTACTCTAGTTATTCCCTGGTCTCCTTTAGTTCTTGAGTTTAAAGAAAACAACTTTTTTAAAATCAACTAGACAGCTCCATAATCTCTGAAGTCTCTTTAATACCTAACACATAGACATGGCATTCAAAGCATTTTGCTATTGATATGAATACACTCTTCCTTTACTTGTAAAGTTACACCATCTACCTCCAGGTTTTCTTCAGAGAAATCTTCCCTCACCTTTGAATCTAAAGAGGTCACTATGGTCTTCTGTCTCATCTCCTATTTTAATTCTTAGTAGAGAAGTTTTCATTATCAGATGAGGCTTATTTACTTGTGTCTTATCTGCTTCACAATACAGGGATGTAAACTGCCTAAGAGCAGAGATATCCTTGGTCTTGTTTAGTGATGAATCTTCAGGGCCTAGAAATGCGAAATGTGCCAGGGACAACAATTAATTTTCTTTTCTTTTTCTTTCTTTTTTTTTTTATGGTCGCACCTGCAGCCTATGGAAATTCCCAGGACCAGGACTGAATTGGAGCTACAGCTGAGGGCTGTGCCACAGCCACAGCAACACTGGATCAAAGCTTCATCTGTGACCTGCATTACAGCTTGCAACAAGGCTGAATCCTTAACCCACTGAGCAAAGCCAGGGATCACACCTGTACCCTCATGGAGACAAAGTCTGGTCCTTAAGATGCTGAGCCACATGGGAGCTCCCAATTTATTTATTAATGAAAGGAAGGAAACTCATGCTTTTTTCTTAGATTTAAGATTCCATTCATCCATCTATCTACTTATGACTGCTTTATTCTAGAAAGGATTTGCTCTGTCAGTTCCTTTGTGTTAAAATCTTCTAATCCCTCTTCTTTTCATTTAGGTAGTGATTGTAGTTGATAGCTCTCTGGCCAGTCTTTCTCTTTAGCTCTCTGAGTTCACAGTAGTAAAAAATATTCCTCATATAGGTGGCTAATCACATTTCTCCCACGTGAGAGTCCCAGATGGGAGTTAAGAAGCATGAGCTATAGTTTTAACAGTGTCAATAACTAATACTGTGGCCATGAAAAAGCCATTTACTTCCTCTGAGTTTTTTTCTTTATCTAAAAATCAGATTTGAATGTTGATGTTGAATAATTCTAAGACATCTTTTAGGATGTCAACAAACCAGATACAATTTTATCCCCCTATCCAGGAGCTCTGGCTGTTCCTCTTTTTAGTACTTGGCATATTCTGCTAATAAGTACAATTATTTAAGTACTTACCTTTCTGCTTCTAGATCATGTACTTTCTGAAGGAAGAGTTTTGTTCATCTTTCTGGTTTTCAGCCTAACAGTCTTTTGCACCCCTGAGGTGTTCAACAAACACATGATAAGTGATGAAGAGTAACATTAATATAGCTGTATTTTTAGAAATTAGACGTCTCTCTCCATTTGATGGCATTTATTTGAACACATATTAACTATGGTTGAAAAAAATCTAGATTTGGAAAAAGAGTTTCACCTGAATTTAATTATATATACCCTAACACTTACTGAGGCCTTATGTACCAGCTATTGTCCTAAAGACTTTCACAGAAAGGTATCTTTATTATTTCTATTTTACTGTTAAGAGAACTGAGGAATGCAGTGTTTTAATAACTTAGCACTCAAGGTTACCTAGCTAGTGAGTGGCAGAGCTGGGACTCAAACCCAGATTAATGGTTTTTATTTTAACAAAAATAGACAGTTGGTATTCTTGAAGGGTACAGAGATAGTCTGAGTCCTGTGTTAGCTCATGGCTGCTAGCAGAAGCTGATGCAAATTATTATTTTTTTTTTAGATGAAAGCATGATCAGTTTAGGTCTGCAGGATTCCCACAGACTAACATAAAGCAATTAACTCACAATCAAAGGTCACCAAGCATTCATGAAAGTAATTCACTGTGAGAGGTAGCAGAAAAAAAAAAATCTAAATTCCCAAAGAACTGCAAGGATTGAGATTGTCAGGTATAGAATACAAAAGAGCTAAGATCTGTGTGTACAAAACATTTTAAAAAACAAAAGTACAAATCACAAATATGAGCAAAATACCATCAGGAGTAACTAAACAAAGAACCATTTGCCAAGAATCAAATGAAACTTTTAAGAAGAGATGCACAGTTGTTCAAATTTAAAACTAACTCTTTGGCTGGACTATTTTGACAGTAGCTTTGACAGAAATGAAGAGATCCTTTATTCCGCTGGACTTTAAGTGGAAAGAAGTTACCCATGGCAGAATATAAAGACCAGCCAGGATACTCCATAAGAGGACTAAGCATGGAAACATACCCATCAAATACTACAACATATTACAGAGCTATAGTGATTAAAAGTACGTTATATCAGCACAGACTATTGCCTCTTGGATAGTAATGGAGAATTCAGAAACTGAATTCCTGGATTTATGTAATTTGGGTATAGGGCAGAAGTTGTTTTGTACATCATTGGATCAATTGAAAAATTGTCCACAGATAACTGAATAGTTAGTTATGTGAGGGGGAGGGAGCTGACATATCTTTCCTACTGTATATCATACTCAGAAAAGCAATTCCAGATGGATCCAGCATTAAAGACGAGATGCACAGTTTTAAAACCTTCAGAGAAAAAAGAAGAGATTGTTTTTATGAATTCACATAAATGATTACTATATTTGACTTTGTTAAAATTAAGAACTGCTGTTCATCAAGATACCATATATAAAGTAAAAGAAAAGTCATCCAGTGGAAGGTATCTGCAACACATGTAACTGACAAAATTAGTGTTCACACATAAAATATTACTATAAACCAGCAAGAAAAAGATGAAAACTAAATGGAAAAAATGGGTAAACGTTGTACACCAAGCATTTCAGAAAAGAAATAGGTATAAATATTTCAAATAAGTATCTCAAAATAAAATTTTAGTAATCAAGTGCATTATTATATATCATTTTCTATAACTAAATTGACTGATAATACAAAGTGTTAAGACGTAATTTAAACGGAGTTTATAGACACTGCTGGTGGGCATGTTAGATCGGTAATAGTCTGGCATTATCTTGTAAAGCTGAATATTTGTAATCATATAATAGTTGCAATCAAAATCGGCTGGATACAATCCATGGGGCCACAGTTTGTCGAACTGTGAAGTAGATCCACAGGTATTTGAATATTTGAGGAGTGGCTGATGCTTTTAAGTGATTTGGGCATGTGATACCCTAAAGTAACTGTCAGTAGTTGAGATTGAAAAGATTGATTAGAGCATAGTTTTGAAAGGCCTTCTATGTCATATCAAGAATTTACCTTTCTTCCTGAATGGAAAGCAGTTAAAGGGGTCATTTAATCATATTTGCCTATGAAAACTCATTTTGATGGAAATATAGAGGATAAATCTGAGGAGCCCTACATGGGAAGCCGAAAGAAAGGCTTAGTGTAAAAACAAGATGACTGCATCTTGATCTGAGGCAGCAAGAAGATGGAATGGAGAAATAAAGACAGATTTCAGATATAACTTAGCAGATAGACTCAATTGTGTTTAAGAAGTAAGAGAGCACACTGAAGCTCTATTTTCCCAGTTGAATAAATTGAAATGGGAAGCTCCATGAAAAATTCACACATAAAATTAAATATTTGCCCTTCATTAAATTCCTATGAAGTAAAATATATTTTACGTGTTTTTTGACTTTTAAGTATATTCCTGAAATGCGACACTTAACTTCTTTTGCTTTTTTAAAAGGTATTTCTATTATGTCCTTAGGATTTTACGTAACATTTTGAACTGTGGTTTTAAAACAGATTTAGAAAATCTAAGACTACAAGAAGATGCCTTAAGCAGTGTGAAATTAATTTTAAATATTTGTAATATTAATCCATACTTTTATTTCATAGTTGTTTAAAGCCTTCATAGACTTCTGCACTGTTATTTTCCACATCAGAAATTTTCAGATAATTTCCGTATCTTTGTTCAACAAGAACAAAAACTGTATTCTAGTTACTGTTTAAAGAAAATGTGTGACATATAACTGTTTTCATTTTTCACCAATATAAAACTCTGACAGATCCTGTTTTTTACTCAGTAATCTAAGCCTGGACAAGTTTTCATATCATATGACATGATGAAGCAAGTGACTTCAAAGGATCACTGAGTTAAATAATGCATGCTTCAAGATGCCCGTAAGGCTTAGACGTCCACTGCGGCAGACTATTTAATTAATAACATGTACTTTACAAAACTCATCATTATATATTTATACAATAGACTGCGGAGATTTTTTAGAAACTCTTTTTCAGTGATGTCAATTCCCCTGTTCATAGTTTTTAATTTTTATATGATGGATCCAAAGGGCTAACAGCTCAGCCATTTCCACCCAGGGCAGCACTGTCTACTTCTGCTTTCCACTTCAAATGCTTCATAGTTTAGAAAAAAAAAAAATCCCATCATTATGTCACTTATTGCTAAAAGCTATATGACATAGGCACTGTTATTATTTTCATTTTTGATGAAATATTAACTCTAAGAGATGCTCACTTGCTATTGCTACCCAACAAATAAGAGAAGGAGCTAAGAAGTAAAATGGACACTTGCTGATATTAAATCTCTCTTACTTTCCATGATGCTGGACTCTCCCCACACTTGGGTTTGGTACAAGATGATGACACATGGTAGAAAAGGTTTTAAAACCTTTAGCCTTGTGAAGGAATGGCTTGCAGAGGGGCTCAGAATTTCTAGAGGCAGTTTAGTAATAATGTAGGTACCAAATTCATCTCATGCCAGCACCCTGAAAAACGAGATATGTGTCTATCAAATATATCCTTGTTTTTTTTTTAAGAAGAGAGCTGATTTTCTTTATACCACTACAATCAACCATAGCCAGGTTTACTTTTATTCTTTCACTTATTCAACCAATATTTTGTACTGTTGGTCCTTTCCAGGTCTGCTAGAAATACAATGGTAAGCAAAATAGACATGGTCACGGCTTTCATGGACTTCATCTTAACAGCAGTGGGAAGTCATCAAAGGGTTCTTAGCAGTGGAATGACATGATACAGTTGAAGTCTGAAATATTGTATGCTGCCATGTGGATTTTGATGTGGATTAGGCAGAGAATGCAGTCAGGGAAATAAGGCGGCTGCCATGGATCTTGGTGACAGACAATATTGACCTGAGTTGAGGTAGGAGCAGTGGGACTGGGAAATGTAGAGACATGAGGTATTTAGAAAGTAGTAGTAGTTCGTAACTAATTGTATGAGAAAAAAGTGAAGTGATCATATGTGCCAGTTTGCCCTGGATAATTGTAGTCTTTGCGTTTTGTCCTGTTATAATTATTAAGAGTATCCCCCTTCACTTTCAGAAGCATTCCAATTTGGATGGTAAATTACATATTAATCCTAGAGATAGAGAGAATTCAAGACTGATGCTCAGGTTTCTGGTTTGAACGCTGTGTAGAAAGTTGTGTCATTTTTCTGAAAAGGGATACACTAGGGGAGGACCTGGTGTGAGGGGAAGATTAGGAGTTGAGATTTGGATATAGTGTGTTGAAGGTGACTTTCCCACACTGAAGCACATACATATAACAACGAGATGATTACATGGGTCAGGAGTTCAGGTTGGAGTCCTTGCTCTCTCTCGCTCTCTCTCTCTCTCAAAGTATCTTACTGTTCTGTACTCACACTTATTCTTGCAATGACATAAGATGATAAAATGACTACCTGGTGAGATGAAGTGAAGTGAAAGATGTAGACATTTTGTCCTAGCGTTAGGTTGCTATCGACCTTCTAATGGTGTGTCTGAAGCAAGATCATCTGCTCAGGGTGATGCTGGATCATGGTGCCATGATGATGTCTATGGCAAGATGTCAGGAGCCGGTGATGTGATGGTTGAAGATCCTGAGTGGGACAGACTGGGATGGTGCATGATTTCATCATGCTGCTCAGAATAGTGTGCGAGTTAAAACCTAAGAGTTGTTTATTTCTGGACTGTTCCATTTAATATTTTCAGACCACAGTGGACCACAGGTAACTGGAGCAATGGAAAATGAAACTGGATAAGGTAGGACTGCTGTATATTGATTCGACAGTGATCAGTATAGATGCCAACTGAAGTGATGGAAGTAGGTGAAATCACCAAGCCAGAAAGCATGGAAAACTTTGTCAAGAAGCCCAGGTCCCTAAGGAACTCAAAGCAGCACCTATTTTTAAGGGGAACAAGGGAGGGGCTCACAAAAGAAATATGGAAAGGAGAAGCCAGAGTCATAGGAAAACTGGGAGATGACAAGTAATGGAAGACCCAAGAAAGGAGTGTTTTAGAAAGGAGAGCATGGACAGTAACGTCAAATGCTATCAAGAGGTAGCATGAAATAAGATAAGTATACACTGAATTAATTAACTAATAAGTCATTAGAGGCGATGGTGATGGTGGGTGAGTGGCACTGGGGGCATAGGCCTGATTACACAATTTTAAGTAATGTTTGTGAACAGTTTCCAGAATTATAACTGAAGAGGAAAGAAAGCATTAGTAAGAAACACCCAGAGGATTTGCAGAATTTGTAGGATGACGGTGTCTCTAACGCTAATGTGTGTGAGATCATCTTTTATATTGTACTGAGAGGCTTCTATCTCTGATATCCATCATGAAGAACAGAATATTTTTGTATGATTACATGGTTTTAATTTTTAAATAAATTTATATGTTTTTTAGGTATTTGTATTTTTTAAACCCAAACATTTTACCTGAATAGTTTAGGTAAATTATTTTTAAGGAGTTGGAGCAAGGACACAATTTATAATGTTACTTTTACTATTTTTGCCCAAAAATGCATCTCATAAATTTGTTCCATAAAAATAAAATACTGCCTTAGTATTTTTTTACCATTTCCAAAGAATTATGCTGCTCTTGGCTTCAGAACACTGGGGACTCTGAATACTCTTTGGCAGATAAAAAAGGTAAAGATTTATGGCAAAGGAAAGCATTTCTGAAAAAGGTGCTCCACATTGCCTTTGTGTATATGCATAAATTATAAACGGGACTCAGGGGTGCAGTCACTGTAATAGCTTTTTGCTTTCTTCGAAGAAAATAGAAAATGCTCACTTAGGGGCTACTGCTTGTGTTTCCATTAATGAATCATCTAAGCTTGAATGATTCTAAAGAGGATATTTATGTTCCTTGGCTTAGTGGGGCAAGAACTTAGAGAAATACATGTGATTAAGGTATCTAAAAGTAATAAGTTTATGCATTTAATAAAAAATGCTGTTAGTAATAATAATACTAATAAGTCATAGCTAAAGACTTTGAGGAGGATTCAGAGTAAAGGGAAAATAGCTACCAAATCATATGTTCCTGGAGAATTTGATTAGCCTTCTATACTCAAATAATAATTTGAAGTATTTATGAACAACTCTTTTTTGCACAGGAGTTGTAATCATGACAAACAAGCACTCTCACCCAAGGTAAATGAAAGAACTTGGTGTTTTATTCTTTCTTAACCACTTGGTAGACAGTAACTGAAGTCCCGCATTTTACAAGGACATATTCAATTATTTTAAAGTGGTAACACTGTTTTACATAATTTAAAAAGTTTCACTAGTTTTCACTCTGAATACACCTGAAAAGTTATCAATGTCTTTGGTCATAAATTTTCTTTTAGTTTTGGCTTTTTGTTTCTGGAAATGCATTTGCATTAATTCACTGGCAAATCTGTATTATTTAATAAGACTTTTAAAAAAGTCTTCATCTTCTGTATTTGAAATTGCTTATCCATCACCTACATGTCAGTTTTGTTATATAATTACAAATCTCATTTAATATTAAGGCTGACTGTTCATACTTCATGATGATAGTTCATTTTGCACCTGCATATCATATGGGTTGTCTGCTCTGGTGGAGCTTGGCAGTTCTATAAAATATAACATATGCTATTTATAGCGTAATATATTTGTAGTTATCCCATAATCACATGTGTTTAATTGAATTAAAATGGTGTATTAAAATATATTTACTTCATTGAACAAGAAATAATCTTTGGAGTTCCTGCTGTGGGAACGATGGGATCAGTGGAGTCTTGGGAGCCCCGGAACGCACGTTCGATCCCCAGCCCAGCACAGTGGCTTAAGGATCCAGTGTTGCCACAGCTGTGGCTCAGGTTGCAGCTACACCTTGGATCTGATCCGTGGCCTGGGAACTCCCTATGCCACAGGGTGGCCAAAAATGGAAAGAAAAGGAAAAAAAAAAAAAGACGGAAATAATCTTCCAAAGAGTTTTAGAAAGTTTAACTCTGTAAGAAAAGTCATAAAATCACAAAAGAATCATTATCATTACCCTCTGAAAACCGCATGTAATTTGGAACCTTAGGAGAGTAAGCTTTAAATAGTGAATAACGGTGACTGGTTTGCATGCCTTCGAGCTTTTTCTAGAGATTTCGGTATCAAACATTGTCTCCCTATTTCAAATAGTGTAACTGTGCCAGGCAAATCTAATTTGATAATAACAAATAATAAATACATTATTTTTAGCTTTATATTCAACTTTGAAATATACTCCCCCTGTTTTTACTATAGGTATGTATATATACATACATGTATACACACACACACACATTGATACGTGTATATATTTCTAAAGTTGCTTTTGGAAGAGATCTCCAATACATTTAATGCATGTTTTGATAAAATGAACTATAATATGTAGTTTGAAATGTGGTAAGCATTGAACTACCTCTGTTCATAATTAATGATGCTGGAGATTCCCTGAAGCCTGGATATATGCAAAGTGCCAAGTTAGAAAGGAAAACTCAAAGAAGAAACAAACTGAAGACTTGCTTTTCTTTCTTGAGAGTAACAGTTACCAAATACTGGTCCATGGGGAAGTTTTATCCTGTCCAGTTGAAATAAAATAAAGAATGTAGTGATTTATTTTATAGTGAATATTTATATTCACTATAGTGAATTATTTTACACAGTTAACTCTGTTCTAATTCTTTTCTTCAAATTATGTTTCCTACTTGTTTAAATTACCATTTTATGAAGTGATAATTGATATTAGATATATTAGTTTTTTTTTAATTTCCTATTTGGAAAAATTAAAAGTAAACAACCTTACTTCAGTCCCCTTTGGGAAGAAACTGGCTGGTTGGGAAACTGGAGCAGATATTTGAATGTACAGAACTGAGGGTAAAACAGAGACTGGGGTAAAGAAGCCAAAAGAGAGAAGCTAGAGAAGAAAGGTTTGAAATATAGAAAAATGGGTAATTTTTAAAAAGGAGTTAGCAAATTATCCATTAGAAAGGTCTGAGGTTGGATTTAGGGACCCTTTTGTTTGTTTATTCAGCCATCATCTCTTGACACTGTGATGGCTGCTTTCAGGCAGTTTCCTAACTGTGTCTAATTCTAAGAATCCCCAATTCTCTTGTCACACAGATTCTTAGCAGGAAGAATTGTGGATCTGGAAATACTGAGAAATGCTGGCTTAGAAGATAGAAAATGTGTTAGATTTTGTCTCTTGTTCTTGATCAATTTCTAATCTATCCTGTATCTCTAAACCTCAGGGCTTTTTTATTTGTAAAATGCTTTCCTTGCCAGTTTTCAAAGGAAAATGTCTTCACAGGGTGACAATAGCTTGTAAATTGACTAAGATTTATAGTGTTAGATGTATACATATATGAGGGATGGTGGTGATTTTGAGAAAGAAAGGAAGTGAGGGGATACAAAATATTTTTAAAAAAGAAGAAGAAGAACTTTCATCTTGTCAACGTTCTGTTTCCCAAGTTTATTATGTGGGTTTTATTTGTTAAGAGAACACGAAATATCCCTTGAGGTACCTGTTTTCCTTTGCTTATTCTTATCTTCCTCCAAACCAACTATTCATCATTTCAAATCTTTTATATCACATCATAAACTCACACCTCCAGCACTTAGACTTGGCATTTATTTAACCTAACCCCTGTGTCTCCAACAAGAGCTATTGACACTACCTTAAAAGGCCAAGCACAGCACCTTGCATTTCAGTGGAGAAGTGTTTGCTGAATGAAGTGATAAAAGAATGAGTCTAAATCTGACCCCCATCTCTTTTCCTGTACTACTTGCTAAAAACAAACAGACCAAAAAAACATGTGTTCTAACTTTGAAGGACACTTGGGGAAAAAAGTCACCATTCCCTTTGATAGTTACTTCTAAGTTTTTGTTTTATTTTTTGCATTAACAAAATCTTTCTTCAAAAAGCATTTCCCTTTAATTTCTCATGCTGGGGTTTAGCATGCTATTGTATTTATATTTTCAAGTGATTCTTATTCAAATAAAAATAATCTTTAGTTGGGATAATTTTCCTTTCTGCGATAACTAGCTGCTTTCAGTAACTTATTTTTTTGATTCATTTAGCAGCAGCAACAGAAGAACCAGAAGTGATTCCAGACCCAGCCAAGCAGACAGACAGAGTGGTGAAGATAGCAGGAATTAGTGCTGGGATTTTGGTGTTCATCCTTCTCCTCCTAGTTGTCATTTTAATTGTGAAAAAGAGGTAAGACCCAGTTTTGTTTTGTCCTACTCACCATTGCTGACACTGTCACTAGTTTTCAAACACGTTTTTGTTTCCCTGAGCTCTTTTAAATTAGAGCAAACAATAAGAACTGAATTTTAACAATGTTGCCAGCATCCGAGTCTATTTCTCATGTTTTAGTAAATAAATTCTTATTGGTTATTGCAGTTTAATTTTGGATATAAACATGTTTGTCAATTTAGCCTTGAAATTAATGTATGAATTTAAATTCCTCAAATGCAAAAATACTTGAGATATTAATATATCTTATATTTTGAAGTGTTATCTATTACAAATGACACAATAAGACTATTATGATACTTGGGTTATGGTCTATGAATTATTTGGTACTCTTACTCTATTTTTCTAAACATTGGCTACAAATAAGATATGAGAAGAATACAAACATTATTTTTTGAAACTGTATTTAATATTTACTGACTAAATATTTTAGCACTTTAAAATGAAGAGTCAATTTCTTTAAATTGAGCATTAATCTTTTATACTATATCAATCAATATCGCCATCTTCTGGAATTATGTGAAGATACTAAGACCAAAGGGAATTTAAATTGAATTCTCTTTGGGGGATTAAGGTATACTTCTACTGGAAAACATTTCAAAGTATATGGTTTTTATAATTTGAACTTTTTTTTTTCTCCAAAATGTCATTATAAGGCATTGTTTTAGAAACCAATACCACTCTCCAATCCTTCCAATCATATGTTTTAAATAATATTACAATTTAGAAAGACAAAAAAAAAATTTTTTTCAGAATAGAGTCCTAAAATACTTTGGTGTATAAAAGTTTTTGTAATTCATTACTTATATTGAATATAATAAAGGATGTTGCTTACATTACTTTAAAGCATATATTATGATTGTTATTTTGTACTCAAAATAAATCACTAACAATATAGATAAGACTCATAAGACATGTTTAATAATTCCATCAGAGTTTATTTTAATGTATTGCCTCTTTACAATTATCCCCTGGAGATATATATGTTGGAGAAGACACATCTGCATTAGAAACATTAGGTATGCATTATAGTGTTTTGTGTTAAATTAGCTACATACGTGCTTTCCCCAATAGTGCTTTCTCTTTTTGCTGTTGTCTACCTCTGTGGTTGGAAAATATATCATATTTGAGACAGGAAGATCTAAGTATTTTAGTACTATAAATTTGCCAATCAATAAAATCACTAAATATAACTTTCAGATCTTATGTCTCTATTTAGTTTAAATTTCTTTCTGGAGAGTTAACTGAACTAAACAGATGAGAGAGTTAAATTTTGCTTTAGAATGAAAATTACCTTAGCCATGTCAGATTGGATATGAGAGCATGCAAATGGCCTCTGATTGATTATGTCTTCACTCAGAAATGGGTTAACTTACCGGTTTTATTTGTTACTTATTTGAAAACACTTATTTGTTATTGTAGCTTTCCTTATCTTTAGCAGTCTGTTTTAAAGCTAACCAAGGAACTGAACATAAATTTTCCAAAGCACACCAAAATAATCTCTAAGCATGATTTTTTGTGTGGGTAAAATGCTCTGACAACTCTCAAAAATTGCACAGTGTGTCAAATTCTTTTTCTGGTTCATATTTTAAATGGTTGGATAAATGAGCCTCTCTATTAAAATGTTTTAATGTTTGAGTTTTCCTAAGTATGCTCTAATTGACTGTCTTTTACTAGAACATATGATAGTGCTTTTGTTACTCTTCCTCATCAGTACCTATATAACTAAAAAAATTGCAATTTTATAGGTAGATGAAGTTATATATTTAGATATATTACCTTCCAGCATATAACTAAGACTCTTTTACTTACCTAAGGAACTTTGTAATGACTTTTACTCATATACAGTGTGTCACACATATATTGTGTATGACTTAATCACAAATATGTTTATTATACATACACAAAAGCATACATATCATAACAGCATTGGAGAGTACCAAAGTTAACAATTTTAGTATATAATGTAGTCTCCCTTTTAATACACAAATTTATAATAAAAATAATGGAAAAGAAAATTATTCTAGCCTCTGATGATCTCCATTTTTATGGGAAATTGTTAAGTTTCTTAAGACTTCATCCCTCCCTGGGAATAATATATGTAGGTATATTTCTCACATTGATGAAAGTTCTGTGTATATTTGGTTACTGTGTAAAGAAATGGTTTGGAATTTAGTTTAGTAAGATTCTACAGCTGAGGGTATATAGAAAGTAAGTTTTAGGCTAAGAAAAGGGATATTGCATCTTTCAAAACGCAATGTCATTTTAATTTAAAATCACTGTTGAATTATTTCCAAATGTATGCCATTTTCTCATTGGTTATGTATTATTTTAAATGCACAGCATGAATACATTAATAATTCCAAACATAAATTTGAAATTATGTTTCGGTACAGTAAATGTTTGTGTATGATACCATGGTCACATACATCTACTGTAGAAATAAGTATCTTTGTGCATACAGTACAGTGCATATGTATATTCACATAATATATGTATGTACCTGTGTGCCAATAAGATATAGTGACTTATTTGTAGAAATTTAGGTGTCATTCTGCATATATAATACATTAACCTAGTAGATCTTTATGTTTTATATCTAAAGAAAAATAGTCAATTTAGTGTAGAAGTTCTATACACAGCTGTTCCATCTGTCATGACATTTAGATGGTAATGGATGATATTACGCTTAGCTGCATGTTAAAAATACACGATCCATTTAATTTTTCAATTTTTTGGCTATAAAAAATGTCAGCATGTTATTTTTTCCAAATTATGTATTTTAAATTTTATTTTCTATTGCATATCTGTCTGTTTAATTGCATGGCGAAAGATACCTAACCAATGCATGATCAAACTGAAATACAAACCAAAAAAACATGAATTTTATTTTATTTTATTTTATTTTTAACGCACATTTTTCTGCTTTATTGAATGTGACAGAGTCACGCTTTTCATTCACCATTGCTTCTCTTTTTCCACTGTCTGTGATTTGCTTGCCAGGAGGAGCTACTATTCTTACTCCTACTACCTGTAAGTAGAAAATGGGTGATATACAACTTTACATGTGTTAAAAATGCAGTATCCCTTTTCAAAAAAACAAACAAACAAACATCCACACCAAAAAACAGAATGTTTGTAATTTTGGTGACACTTCAAAAAATGTTTTTCTGGACTCTAAAGCTATAAAGTTTACTTATTAACCTATTTTGTTAATCTTTTTAAAAAGGGATATTGTATTTCTGTATGTTCAGCTACTTTTAATTTTTATTTACTAGTTTCCATAAGTAGCCATAGTCTACAGCCCAAAGCATCATTTATTTACTTAAGCCAAACCTGCACCTTTATCGCTCATCTGGTAAAGCAGAGATAGTGGTTGAAATTCATTAAGCCCTGTCTTTATATTTGCATAAAGAAACACTGTATATTTGACACAATGACCCAAGGGATGTTTTCATAGGAGAAAATTCAGAATGCCTTCGCAGAATGCAAATTAGGTCAAGTCTGACTGATAATGTCTCTCTCCAGATTTCCAGGAATCCAGGATGGGCTATAACTTCAGAACACCTTTGGTCTGGCTATGCAGGCAATCAGTATGCTCTTGTGAAAACAAATGGATAAAATCATAATGTTGCAGTGACAAAGAAATAAAAAAATTCTTTTTAGAGAAGAAATTTTGAGTTTGTATGTTATAACTTAAATAGGACAAGTTTGTAAACCAAGACCCTCCCCAAAAAAGAACACCCATCAACCTACACAAAAAAACACAAAGATGTCACATAGCTCTTTTTCATCCCCAAAGTCATAGCTCTTCCCGTGCTTAGGTATGAAATGCTACTTTGAATAAGGAAGGAAAGTATTGTCCACTCTATTTCCTTAGTCATTTTCAGTTTATTACTTTAAATTCCAGGATATTCATCCAATCCAAAGTAATGATACAACAAAGTATTCTTGGTTGTTGCTTCATCAATATTTGATCCACCAGCATTTGAGATTTTAAGGATTGTGATTAAGTACTTTTGGGGTATATATCCCACAGTTTTTATTTCACTAGGTAAAATTTAAGCTAGCTCTACCACAGAATTTTGTAAGAGTCTCAATGACTAGAATGGAATTCTGCCAACATTTTAAATATAAATATTTGGCTTCTTAAAATCTGCTAAAACAAGCAGGTGTAAACTAACAGTGCTCCTAGCTTATTGTGATGAATCATAATAGCCTTGTTAAATCATGTTTGATGAAGCCAAAGGTAATTAAATGTACCATTTCATACAATGATGGAACACTTTTCCTCTTTATAGCCCACCCATATATCCACCTGCAGAAGTTTATGCTGTTGGCTGCTTTGATAATGAAAGTCATTTGCACATCTGTCAAACTCAAGTAGTTGCAAAATGATTTGCTTAACTGTCCTGAAGTGTACATTTTATATGCTGGTTGCACAGAGGGAGACAAAATATCAAACATACAGGAATCAATAAATATTTAATTACAAGAACATCAATAAACTTACCATTAACTATCCATTTATCTATAATGTTAGAATGGGATTGCCTTTTTAGTAGATGAGTAGCATTTATGTATTCCAGACTACGTAGTAGTAGGTTTTGATGCTGTCACTGTAATGCATAGGGTTACTGGTGTTATCAATCAGAATTAGAAAAAATATCGGACATATGTTTTTGAAAGCTGCCTTAAAAAGATCTAGTGAAGCTAATGTGAATTAGAGATTTTTTTTTAATAAAAGTAGAAATAAATTAGAGTAAAAATTAAGAGAAAACCAGATGTGATCTTTGAACTAAACATTCATTGACATCGTCATAGTAACTGTCAGTTCTCGATCAAAACACTTAACTCTAAGTTTATTTTTATTTCTTTTGTAATGGCCTGAATTAAAGCCTACCTCACAGGGTTGTTGTGAGGATTAAGGTATAAAAACCAAGCTGATAATGCATGATTGGCAGATATTAGCAAAGGTTATATGTATTCTGCCATAATTTGTCAACTAACAAGGTTTGTGAATCTGAGAAGTAAAAATCCTTCATTACCATGAAAACTTTTACCTGTCATGCATTTGACAGATTCATTACTTCTTATTTTTCTTCAATCACAAAACATGTTTAAATTATATGTTTTAATATAAGGCCTCAAACTTTAAAACACGTATTTTCCATTTGCTTCAAAATGCCCATCTTCAAAATTTTTACATTATTTTTAATCCAGTTTTCAAGTTGTCTCTTATTTTTATCCACTTCAGTCTCTCAAATGTTTTGAGCAATGAATTCACTCCTACTTCATATCCAAGAAACAAAGATTGGAAGTTATTAAACTAATTTTTTGCAGTTTAAAAAATTTAAAATGGTAAAACATTTGTCCTACATTCATATTCTTCTCAAGTTTACAATAACTGATGTTTAACTCTTAGAGTAGTGGATGCTTCATATTATAGTATACTTGGTAATGCAGCAATTTAAAAAAGTCAGCAACGGAATATAGTATAAGGACTTACGCCCTGGAACCAGCTCACTCTTTACTGCTTATTAGATTAACAACCTTGGGCAAGTTATCCAACTTACCTGAGTCTCAGTGAGCTCATCTATACAATTAGAATCCTCTTGCCTTTTTCAGGGCATTGACCTGAGAATTAATTGAGTTAACTAATAACAAGTGCCAAGCATATAAAGGCCTCATTCATCCATTCAACAAGTATTCATTGAGTGTCTGCTATGTACCAGACACTGCTCTAAGTGCTAGGGATATGTAGATGGTCCTTCCCTTTGTGGAACACACAGGGGGGTAAACAATTAAAAGGTATACTTGCAATGATAATATGATGGGTGTTACTATAGGGAGAAAACATGGTGCTATAAAAACACCTACAAGCAAAACCTAACCTTGGACAAGTTATATTGGGCTCAGTCAAAGAAGTCTCCCTGATGAGGCAAGACAGATTGGAAGTTAATGTAGGTCAAAGAAAAATATCCTATAGGTAAGTTTCAAAATACCCTACAGGTAAATTTGAAAATTAAAGCCTATAAATATGACCTGCTGATGTATAACTCACCCCCTACACTATTTGAAAACAATAGAACCACTTAAAAGAATTAAGGAAAGTTAACATAAATATTGAGATTCATGATTTCTCCTTAAAAATAATTTTAAAATAAGAAACTCAACTCTGGGGTCAAATGCCAATACTCGCTTAGGCAAGTTGCTCCCTATGTTGCTCTCTAGTTCTTCACAGTCTCCACCCTTGCATTCATTGTCTCTCCAGTAGCACTATTTATATTCCCTGTCTGAACTTGTTAGGATTTTACAGGGTTTTTGCCCTCTAGCCTGAAAAAAAGATGAGAGATCTTTCAATGAATAGAGGAAATACTGCTCTTAAATGATGGTGGTGGTGATAGTTGTGATGGAGTAGTGGTAGTGATGGTGGTGGTGGCAATTCTTGTTATACTTTTGTCATTGTCTCCTTATTAATACTACTGTCCTTATCATTAGAATTGTTTCTAAAAAAATTAACGCCATTTCTATCTCTAAACCTTAGTTTATGACTGTCTTACTTAGGTGTCAAATCTACTTTGTTAGTATGTTGGATGTTGTTGGGTATGTACCCCTGAGGCCAGGTACCATAATTCTCAGAGAAAAATATCCTACACATGAGTAGCTCTCAAATCACCAGATTAATTTTCTAAAAGAAAAGGCTTTGGACATAAACACAATTCCTAAATGAGTTTTTTAAAAAGTATTTGTAGAATATTTGCTCTATTACAGATACTAATGAGGATAAGAAAAATTTATCCTAACTAATAATCCAGCTGAGAAGTGTTATTCTTAAAACAACTAAAAATATGTCCAAGGCACCCTAAAGTGCTGCCATAAACTTAGAAATAAAATCTGGCTATTACAGGCTCTCAGAATGCCTTTATATATTCTAGAGTGCCTTATTAATGTGAGTTAAACACATTTTTATTGCATGTTTTCATGTGTAACATTCACAAAAAAAAAGAATGTCTTTCACATCCTTGATATGAAAGATAAGCATGTCAGTGTTTAAATAGCTCTATGTCTAATTCTACTGATTTCCAAATCCCCAATGTCACTTGCCTTGCTGCATTTATAAAGCCTTTCTGTAGCTGGTACTCTGCCATGGGTTCTGAAACACATTTTTAGGATTTGACCATGTCTATAATTCAAGATTATGATCATTTGTCTAATACCTCTACATAGCATTTTCTAAACTTTTCTTATAAAGTATATAATTACCCCATATATTCCTGAGTATTTGCATCATACTTACCTGCGGCTTATTCTACAAGTTTCCAGATTAGGTTTGGATTAATGTTTTAAATATATTGCTAAATTTGTTAATTTCACACATTGCATTTTTACTGAACATTGACACGAAGAGTGAAGAATGGGGTTTCTTTGTCTATTTTAATTGGATGGCAGTAGTAAAATAAACTTGAAAAAGTAGTCATGTTATTCCCCCCAGAAGAACTTCTAAAAGTTGATCAAAAGTATTAACCATCCAGGAGGAAAACCAAAATTTAGCATTACCTTTAAGTTTTCCTTGAACACCTCTACTAAGGAAGTGTTTATTTACCATTTTGATAAAGTACAGTTATGTTTTATGATAAGTTATTTTAATGATAAAATACAAGAAATGAGACATTGGGGTTGACAGTTGAAATATCCATATGACATATACAACACTTTTATAGTAATCAACAAATATCACTTGGATGTCAAACTTAATTCCTGAAATCATGACATGTTCTTAGAGTTTCTAAACCAAATCTATATCCTTATCCTCAGGCTTTCCTGAACTACTTACTCCTGGTGTCAACTCTCCTTCAAGCCTCACACTAAGGTTTCTCTTTTGTATTTGTCTTGGCAGCAAGCTTGCTAAAAAACGCAAAGATGCCATGGGGAACACCCGGCAGGAGATGACACACATGGTGAATGCTATGGATCGAAGTTATGCTGATCAGAGCACTCTGCATGCAGAAGACCCTCTTTCCATTACCTTCATGGACCAACATAATTTTAGTCCAAGATGTAAGTTCTTCATTAAAATTTTAATAAATTAATTTTAAACTCTTGAATTCCTCTTTGAATTCAACCCATGACCCTTTGAATAGTGAAAGGAAATAAGAAAGATGGAAGAAGCAGGTAGAACGAGAAAAGGTGATGGAATATTAATACATTTATCAGAGGGAATTTATTTTTGGTCTTGATATTGGATTTAGTTTAACGTCAAAATGTATGCTTTTTATTACTATAAGAAATATTCATATATTACTCAGACCAAATCTTATGTTATTGTTTTAAGTTAAAATACTTGGTTGTCTACATAAAATTAGTTCATGCCAATATTTATTTATAATTGTTTTGCCATTTGAGTCTCCCTTTGTGTAAGATAAAGTTCCTTTTGAGATAAGAAACATCATAATTCCTTCTGGGAATTATTGGCATAGGAAAAGTTATTCTATTTAATTATTCTATAGTCTAAGACTACTGGAGAATTTCAGTAGTAAAAAGTAAATTGGGGGAAGAGGAATATACATACTGTTAAGTATCTGCTGTGAAGTCCAAAATTTGCTTGAATCAGAGATTGGTCAGGAATGGTGAAAACCATCCATCCACCCATCTGTATTACAAATTCCTTATGTTGATCTATAAAGGCAGATCTTTTAAAAGATTTCCATTCAAGTACCATTTAATGGCAGATGATATGAATAACTGTCCCACAATCAATATTGTTGTTTACCTTCAAATTTTCTATGATTTGTATATCCTGTTCCATAAAGTGCTGTTAGTTTCTTAAAATTAGACTACCTGTTTCTTCAAATCCCCAAGTAAAATTGGTACTTGAAGAAGGCAAACTGTGATTATCCTTGGCCTTGTGTATACAGAGGTATTTTGCCATAGATCCCAGAAGTTTGCTTACGCCATTTTGGGAAACACGTGTATGAAGACAGAAGTGAACAAAAGAAGCATTATTTTCTATACAGATTATAAGCATATGTAGTGGTAAGGCTGAGAAAATAAAGAATTTGTAGGTTGTATGCATTTATATCTTTTCAGGAAGGGGAGTTTTTTCTGAAATGTTCAACTTGATGAAAACTTTTCATAATTACTGGCCATCATTTTCCCTGCTATATACCTATACCAAATTAGTAGTTAGAAATGATGTATGAGCAATTTGGAATTTAGTTTTAATAGTAAGGCCCTTCTCTGATATATTTTATTTTTATTTCACTATTAGATAATAAGTCATAGAGAAAAATATAAAATGGTATCATTGTTGAAAGTAAGTTTTAGAGTTCTTGTTGTGGCTAAGTGGGTGAAGAACCCAACACAGTGTCCTTGAGGATGCGGATTTGATCCCTGGCCTCTCTCAGTGGGTTAGGGATCCAGCGTTGCTGCAAGCTGTGGCGTAGGTCTCAGATGCAGCTTGGATCTGGTGTTGCTATAACTGGTGGAGGCCAGCAGCTGTGGCTCTGATTGAACCCCTAGCCTGGGAACTTCCGTATGCCACAGGTGAGGCTGTAAAAAAAAAAAAAAGTTTTGCAAAAATTAAGATGTGTCATCTCTCTAACCATTTGATTTAATTATTACTTAATTAAGGATTTGAAAAGATTTTTGTTTCCAAAACTTTTCTATCTATTGCCCATGTTACCCTTAGGAAGCTTGAATTTAGCAGTGTAAGTACAAATACACTTGTGAACTTGGAGAAAGGATTAAATCTATTTCCCAAAATTAACTAAGAAAATTTATTTGGAATGAACATACGATAATGACTTCTCTAAGTACTTCACAGTTGACAGATCTACAATGCATGGGTTTTTCCTCCTAATTTTATAATTTTTATCATGTCATGTTGAGGTTTCCTGGCTTCTTAAAATCGAACTAGTTACTGAGCAATAATTACAGATGCACGTTTCCTGGTATTTTGAGATAACCCAAGAAAATTTTACCTTTGCAGGTTATAGTGAAGAAAATTTAATAATTATTTTTCTTAAGAAATGACAAATATATTTTAAAGGGGAAAAAAAAGAGTATCAAATACAACTTTAGGGCAGTATATTCCTTCATGAGCTTTGTTTCCCTGCAGTGCCCAATGATCCACTTGTGCCGACTGCTGTGTTAGGTGAGGCCCTAATTCTTTGTCATCGTCTTTGCATGGATCACACCTCCCTGCATGGGTGATAGCTTTGTCTACACAGTAATTATTTACAGTGCAGGAAGCAGCTTGATTTCAAAAACATAATCATGGTTTTATCAAAGAGAGCAACTGTGGACAACCCAACTAGATCTAGGGCTTTTCAAATTAGGAGGGTATCTTTTTTTAAACAACATATTCTTTAGTTCTTGGTTCTGTTCAGTTTGGAGTGAAAGCACAGTGGCTCTTAATATATGACTAATGTTTATATATTCAAGTTAGTATATATGACTAATGTTTATATATCCAAGTTAGTAAAATGAACTCAAATGCACACATCTCAGGGGCAGTGCTACCCGATTAACAAGTTTATATATAAAAATCTACCTGATTGAAAGGGGTTTTATAAATCCTCCTAATTTTACAGCATCTAAAAAGAACACATTTCCATGTGATTATTAATAATGTGTGCATTTGCTTTATTTTTGTTAAGAATTTATAAATGCAGGTAATGTTGCTACAATATTGATATGGAGTTATGCATTCTGTATGCACTTTATATAAGTGTTATCTTTCAAAAAATTTAGAATAAGCCAAGATTTATCACTATATAACATCTAAGACAACTGATACTGCTAGTGATGAATAAGGCCTTTTCAGATGTAAAATTAAATTAATTTCTACTCTATGTGTTTAAGAATGTAACGAGTTTCATTTCAATTTGTACTCTATTCCTTGACTAATTATACGCCAATGATTCATGACCAGCTTGCTTATATATTCACAAATTACCTTATTAGTTTGACCCCAGTGCTTCTAATAGTTAAGATTTAACCAAAGAAACGTAGAAATTGCTAGATAAATGTCTCTTAAAAGTTCCCAATTCTCATTTAGATTAAATTTCTTTGAATATAAAACTTTAGCTTACATTATGTTCATGTTTTTATTATCCATGTATTCAATATTTAGATTTTTAAAAATATGTTGGAATAATACAACTAACTCAGATAACGTATACCTCTTTTTCACTAAAATAACTATTTAAAGTTACAGTTTTATAATCTAAAGCTCTATCCTAAAAGAACCTGTAAGTCAGTGTCTTTGTCTCTGACTACACTCTGCCTTTGATGTCCACACCAATAATGGCAGAGAAGGAAGCTAGGGAATTTTCCACAAGGGATGGCCTGATCATGTAGGGAGGAGCCAAGAGTCATGATCGTTGGGAGTAATCAAATGCCTCTGAAAATGTCATCTGTTGAGCACTACAGAATGCCATCAGCATCACACTAATAAGTTAAATTCAATTATGATATTTGAAAACTCAAGAAAAAATATCAGTTACCTGTTAAAATTTCACTACAGGGACATGTGGAATTGGGTCTAACTCTCCGTCCTCCTGTGGACTCATAGTATGAAATGAAAACACCTATGTCTTTGCTTCCCCTTCTGTAAAACAGTATAATTCTTACCATACCTTTCCCACAGAGCATTTTAAAGAGAAAAGGAGATATTGCATAATGTTTAAGAGAGCATTATAATAATTTTCCCTGTGAAAAAGGATATTTATGTTTAAGGAAGGCTAGAGTTAACAAAATTTAGTTATTAAAAAAATCTGTTTGTTTATAGTCATTGTCCATTTTATTTCATTTTGAAAGTCAAGCTGGTTGTTTTTTTTTATATTTGTTCTTTGAAAGCTAAGTAGCTCATTAATCATCCAGATTTAGAAATGATTTATTACATTTTTCATCATTCTTAGAATCACCATGTTTATAGTTGTTTTGCATCCAGTTGATTTCGTATTTATGAAGCAATTTTTGAAAGCACCTCAAATACTGCTTGATATTAATGTCTGCTTGCTGATTAAAAAGAACTTCAAAACTTTCCTATTGATTCATATTTTTGTTTTTTGTGTTTTACTGCTTCATTGGGTTAAAGTCCCTATAACTGGTAAGTGTAATGCAAAGAACTCTAGAAAATACTTCCATCAAGGAAATATTTGAAGTTATTCTTAAATGTGTAATAACACAGATAACGATTAGTACATGTACTCTTACTTCTAGTCACATTATTAAGTAATTTCATGAGGTAGAAATGTATTGAGAGTAATAGTTCATGTGTGATTATTTTAAAAAATACTGCTCATTGTACTACTGTATTAAGCTTAATGCAAAACAAAAGGCACTGTCTATTTCATATTGGGAAATAATCATGTAAGATTGGAATATGGGTGAATTCTGTGTTTCTCTCTGAGCCTTTTACAAATGTAAATATTTCACTGCTCCAGTAGGTATAATGCGAACTCTGGAGCTACTTCATAGAGCACTGACTACCTTATTCCAGCTTGGGTGACTGCATTTTGCCTCTCTGACATTCTGTTCTCTCTATTTCTCATCCTAAGTTATATGTTCTGTAATAAAGCCCAAATTGGTGGCTTCTGAATTTAATTTTACTGAGGAGATGTAAATATTCATTATGTCAGCCTATTGATTGCAATATTTTAGTAAAGGTAGATCAACTGAGTACAGTCTCATAGAAGAAAAAGGAAATGCTTATAAGACGTGTTTGCTAGCAAATGTTTCTCTGTAGAAGGGTGAGAAACCAGAGTAAAGGGCATTAATTTATTTGGGTGTTTTTAGATCACAGGAGAATCCAGCAGGGTTTGTTTTTTGTTTTTTTTGTTTTTTGTTTTTTTTTATTTAATGTGGGATTTTAGAAGTAAATGCAAAAAAAAAAATGCACTAAGCCGAATAAGAGAAAGTGAAGTAAATGCAATCAAGCTAAATTACAGAAGCACACAAATCTGATTGTGGGGTTCTTTTTTTTTTTTTTCCCCCTTCTCCAGGAAGAAAAAATGTTTATCATGGGGACAACAATTCATTTTTTGCCATATCCTATTTGTAGAGTTGGTGGTAGAACAGGCAAATGTACCAGCACTTGAAATATGTTTAACTGTTAATTAAATATCATTCTCTACAGTATGCATTATCATTAAAACAAAAGCTCCCCTAAGAGTGTACTTTCTCTTGTGTTAATGAGTATGGCAGTATAAATGTTTTCCAGAATAACACCCCTTAAAACATTTTTTTTAACATGGTAAGTTTAAATGTGATAAATATAAGCATGCTTCTTCTCACTGTAATGATTAGTACTATGGTCATTAAAATAATATTTATTTTTCAGAGGTTAAATGTTCTTGTTCTTTTCTTCCTTCTAAGGACAGAGACTTAAGACTTTCTTTTCATTTCAAGCTAACAACACAGTTGGGATGGGACCTACACTTAAATGCGGGTGGTGAGGGATTTAATGGATTTTAACTAATTCATTCATTGAAATATTTATTGACTGACTACTTTGCACCAGGCACTAACAATACAAAGAAAAACATGACTGTCTCTACATGCTAAGTGTTCAGAGTTCGGTGAGAAAAATAAATCAGTCAACAAATGTTTAAAATACAGAGTAAGTGAAATGAATGTAGAAGAACAGGAGGCCATGGGAACGAAAAGCAGGGGCTACAGTTCAGCCTTGATGGGCCAGGGAAGAATTCCAAATGAAGTATCTAAATATTTTGCCCCAGCAACATACCCTGGTTTCTTTTATACTGTAGCCAGAAGAGTCAAAATATATCAGTGATAGAAACAGCAACAATAATAAAGAAAATCAATGGAGTGGAAGTTGAGCATAAATGCGCACATAACCTGGCTAGCAGACATAGTGGGCCAGATTCTAGGTAGGATGTTCACACTTTCTGGTCTGGAGTGTGTCGTGGTAAAAAGCCTCAGGTGGGAGGGAATTGTAGGGCTAGAAGGGCAAGAAGACCAGCCCTCTGGGGATGGGTTGCCTAGAGGGAGGTTGGGACATGGGTGGGAATTTGTTCAGTTTAATCAACAATGAAAACATTTCTCCAACTGACAACTTGATCTTCTGGTCCCACTGTATACTGCTATGACTGCAGTAGCAGAGCAATAAAAAGCCAGAACTCTGCAAAATCTCCCACTTATACTTTTAAAAAGTCAATCAGATGTCTCTATCCATTTCACAGCATCTGTTGTCTTGCTGATATATACATAATATACTCTAACCTACCTTGCGCTGCAAAGGCGTTGTCTTTATAAGGATGCTGCCTTAAGTCTATACTCTATTTCTTTCCCTTAATCCTGTTATCAGAAAGATCACAGGATCTTAAAATCTTCTTTGTACAGATATATATTAAACAAGGTAACTTTGTCTTTTTTTCAATCTTCTGGAATCTGAAAAATGCCAGATGAGAACCACAGTGCCACAGCAGAATCCAGTCGTCTCCTGGATGTACCTCGCTACCTATGCGAGGGGACAGAATCCCCTTACCAGACGGGACAGCTGCACCCAGCCATCAGGGTAGCAGACTTACTGCAGCACATTAATCTCATGAAGACATCAGACAGCTATGGGTTCAAAGAGGAATATGAGGTGAAAATTTCAATATTATGTTGTATTTTAGTTCTGACCATGACACTCAGTGGAATTTAACAGTTTTTCCTCCCTTTAGCATAGCAAGCAGTGGAATCCTCTGTAGACTCTAATCCTTTGTCTGTGGACACACAACCAAGTGGGCATGTGAGGAGAAGGGGGTAGATGGATTGAAAGAACAGGGCACTTGGTGGGGATATATCTGGGTCTAAATTCATTTTAAGAAATTAAAAAATACTGGAGTCCATAATTTACTATGCTATTTCAAAACCACTTTGTTAGACCTTATATTTCCCCACTCAGAAATCCATAACAAGATACCTTCAGTCCCACTGTATCATTACAGATTCTAGCATTTGAATGACCTAGGCGGTAGGTCATTCAAATGCTGCCTCTTTGCTTGTTAACCCTCTGTGGAGAAATAAGATCAAATTCTGTGCTCTAAATGTACTACTTGTAACTCTGAGTTTTGTTTTGTGGATTTTGGTTGAGGGTGGCTGGGAGGAAAAGAAGAGCACTGCAAATCCAGACAATAAAAAGATGCCAAAAGAAGGATGTGGGAAATTCTTCTTAGACCTTTATTTCCTCTTCCTACTCTAACCAAAATACCAAGATTTATACTACAAAAGAAGTGATTTAAACTAAATATCCCAATAAACATAACATAGCAAAAAGGAAACCATTCCTTTGCCACTTTTCACTTACTGAGAAATACTGGTTGGAGATGTAGAAGGAAGCTCCTCCACCACTGTACACACACATTTAAACTGAGAAAGTCCAAGCAATACCTTACTTTGAAAGACCACCTAAAATACATCCAACTTCATAAGGAATCTTCTGAACACTACATTTTATTTACAGATTATTTGTCTATCTTAGTTTGGGAGTGAACAAAATTATTTTTGAATTTTGAATGGTTTTAGACATATGCCGGAAACACTACAACGTGGTAACAAAATAGTGAAAAGAATTACAATATTCTGCCAGAGCTGGTGCTTTCTGTTCATTGCATGTGTATTGCTGTGTACCTCACTTCAGAGACTGTTGACTCTTTGAAGACTCCATTTCCTGTGTTGAGCAAAGTTTTAAGTTTTTCTGCAAAAAGAAATCCATACCCATATTTTAAATTGCTGCATATGGTAATTAAAGCAATCAACAATTTCATCTGTTCCAAGATTCTTGGAGACGGTGACTCTTTTTAATTTTCATACGGTCCCTTGCTGTAGAGACTCAGTCCTTTTCATGATCTTCAAAGAAACTGGAATGTGATGTATTGCACATGACTTAATGAATAATTATGGGAGAAAACAGGTTTTCTTTTTCCTGTTAGAAATACTAAAGGGAAGCATATTGAAAGATGCTCATTAAATGTAGTTTTGAAGTTTTTGATGCTTTCCCTACTTCCATCTCACATCTTAAATTTGAAATATTTTCAAGGTCCTTTTTTCCCCCCTTAAATTATTCCTTGTCCTTAATGTGAACTCAGTCCAAGCCAAGATGAACAAGTAGGAGTCCAACAATCAAGCTCTGAGGTCTGAAAATTGAACATTTACTGCTAGTACTCCCTTCCTCCCTAAGAAAGTGGCTTTGACTATTTGGTCTTCAGAATGGATAGACCTCTTTCAAGAAAAGGAATTAAATTCAGTGTGCTTGTTAATTTTGTTTTTTCTAGAGCTTCTTTGAAGGACAGTCAGCATCTTGGGATGTAGCTAAAAAAGACCAAAATAGAGCGAAAAACCGATATGGAAACATTATAGCATGTAAGTTCTCATACAGTTCTTGGTGATTGTAAATACTGTGTGCAGAAGATAAAGAGTAATATGAAATTCCTCCTTATATGGCTTTAAACACTGAAAAAATCTCAGAGGGTGGCACATCTGTTTATAAAGTAATCTATTTAATAGTAAAACAGCATTGGCTATTGGCAGTAACTCTGAAATTGTCATCATCCTCATTAATTAAACTGACTCAGACTCTTCACCCGGTGGAGACAATTTGCTACTTGATTTTGTGTTTGCACATGAATGCATAGGGGTGCCATTAAGAGCTGAAAATATCAGGATAATGAAAAGGAAGGATTTTTTTTCAGTGATAAATTGCTATAACTCTTCTACCAAACATATTCAAGGTGGGAGCATTATTCTTTCCTTTCTTGGAGCCATTGTTTGAACCCCGGTTGTTCCATGTTATCATTAGGGACTTCCTCCTGATTAAGTCTCAAGATGTATTCGTGAGATAAATTGATTATCCTATGAAGCCAGAAGAGCAGTATGAAAAGTAACAGATAGTTTAGCTTGTAACTAGCTACTAGTTTACTTAGACCACTTTATCCTCAATTTAAATCATTTAACAGTATCTTATAAATACATCAGAACTTAAACTTGACTGTTACAAAATAAGTTGAGAGCAAGGGTTCAAAATTCACATCCTAGTTGTGTGGCTCATTTGCTGTCAAGTGCAGGGAGAAAAGATCCCACCCATTTAAAATCATGCCTCTAACAAGCAAAACCAGCAGTTAAGGCAGGTTCAGTTCTTTAGAAAAATGTATGACTCAAATGATGATTTATCAGATATTATCATGTCCCCTAAAATATTCCTAACTATGAAGATGCCAGTCGCTGACGTTTTATGAACAGAGTATTATCACTGTAATAAGTAATGAGCTCATTAAAGTTCTTGTATTTCTTCAAATGCCTGGTATTTAAGGAAATTTTAAGAGTCTATTATGGATAACCGCTAGAATCATTTGAACTCTTTTTACTAGGGTCGCTGTCTCAGAACAGGGAGCACATGTAATAGCTTTTATTTTTATCATTAAAAATTTTAGATGATCACTCCAGAGTAATTTTGCAACCTGTTGAAGATGATCCTTCTTCAGATTACATTAATGCCAACTATATAGATGTAAGTATTTGTATCATTCGGTATGCCCGATTTGTTGGCTTATATATGTAAATCTTTTTGCTTGTTATTACCTATAAAGTGATTGCTAGCTTTTTAAAATAAAGAACAAACTGTACACTTTTCCTTGTTCTACGTCCTAGTACTTACTGACGTTGTTGTGCTTTCTTTCACACCTGACTTTGGTTTGGGCTGTAGATTTGGCTGTACAGGGATGTAAGTACCACTATATGTAAATAACAGCACCCTATTATAAATATTTAATGTAACTACTCAATTAAAGTTATTACTAATGCTTACTACTAGTTATCTCTGCATGCTTCACCTAATTAGCTTCATACAGTATATCTATGTTCATTTTTTTGTAACTCCTTTACATGTGTAAAGAGCTATTTTACCTCTTTCCCTTTTCTATGTTTAGAAAAACAGGACCATTTTTAGCTTTTGACAATTTATTATGTATTCGAGTTTTATTTGTCGATGGTTTCTGTTTCTGGCTTTTATTCCTGCCCCTCCCCAAACATATGTGAGAAGCTGGATAGTATGATGTGTATTAGTGTTTCTGAAATTTTACTTTGTTACATTTGACTTCTAATGTTAAAAATGATTAGGGAGACTCTTGTGGTGCCGTGGTATTGGTTTGTAAAGTATTAAAATTACTTAGGCAAAATAATTACTAAATTGCATTTGTGAAATACATATATCACACATATATATTGAATCATACAAACCAAAGTTTGTTTTGATCACACATTTCACTGTTCAGCTTTGGTTACAAACATATCTATGTGTAAATTCTTTATTTAATGGAAAGTTATTATCAAATCAAATCAAATATTATTAAGGAGGGAATATATTACATATAAGAAGGACACACTCTGTTCATACTTGCGGGTTCAAAATCACACTGGAATTTTTTTGACTGTTAATTCAACTATGCCTTAGTTTCCTCATCTTTACAGTGGGGATAATAACAATACCACTAATCTCATCATTCTGTTGTGAGAATTAAATGAAGTAATGCATGTTGAGCATTTAGCCCAATGCTTAGCAAATATCAAGCACTCATTAAACTACAGCTATTTTTAAAAAAATTCAAACCTCGGTGTGCTAAAATTAATATTTCAAACTATTCATTAGTTGTAAGGCAACAGGTAGAAATCTTAAGCTCTGCAGTATATCTGATATGCACATATGTATATGTATGAATGATATGAAAGTTAGGACCTTTTTCTAATTTCTATAAATAAGAAGTAATTTTATCACATTTATTAAGTTCATGTTTTACAGTTATTTTGTGAACTGTCATTATAAATTTGAATTAGTGAATTTTATTTAGTCTCTAAGTACATTGGTTAAATTTCTGATTATCATTTTACTCTCATTCAATATTTTAAACTTATCAGACATCTCAAAATGGAAAACTAAACTTAATGATCTACTTTCTTAAAAAAAAAAATCAACAGTTGTCTGACAAATTTGTACTTGTTTTTACCTACTTAGTTTAACCTTGGTTTTCTGCCAAGACCCTGGCAGGACATTTGGTCCTGTCCAAAACATCCAGAAGACATTTGGTCCATGCCAAAAGGTCCTTGATATTTGGTCCTTTCCAAAATGTCCATGGAGACATTTGGCCCATGCCAAAAGTCCTTGATATTTGGTGCTGTCCAAAACCATTTGGCATGAATCAAATATGCTCTTGGACGTTTTGTAGAGGACCAAATTTCAAGGACTTTTCAGCATGGACCAAATGTCTTTGGACATTTTGGACATAGCCAAATGGTCCCGTAAATATCAAGAACCTTTTGGCATGGAGCAAATGTCTTATGGATGCTTTGGATAGGACCAGATGTCTGCTAACTCAGGCTTTTACTAAAGCTCTTCGAGAACTACACTACAGATTCAGAGCTTAACCCATTATACCATTAACATTTTTGCATTCATGATCTATTGGAAATCAAACCAACTGAAAGCAAATTTATCCCTTATCTGGAATAACTTCTTTATTAAAACAATATTAAATGCTTAACCACATAGAACTCTTAGCACACTAAAAAAAGAAAAAAGTACTAAAACTTTTGTTTAGGATAAGATGCATTAAAAAAAAATTTCCCTATATATGTGTGTACCTATAATATTGTGTGTGTAAATTAGTATTATAAGCACACACAAAGTAGTTTTGGCAGGTTCCTGAACATATTATAGAACAGAAATATTCTCTCAAAAAAATCTCAGCAGGACTTTGACTTGATGCACACATGCATTGTCCAGCTCTAACATTGGAATGTTCTGTTATATTTATTTTATGGTTCTAATATGTTGTTGTCCATTTGTAATGCAGTGTGTTGTACTTTGGATGATAAAATGAGAATTAATATTTTTGAGCACAATTTCGCCAAGAATGAATGACTAAAGATTAACATGAAGGCATAAACATTTTAGTGAAACCAAACAAAATCTATGAAGTGATTTCCTAGCAAACAAATTCAATTATGCAATATATATTCTAATTAGAGCCCTTAAAATATTTATTTTATTTTTACCTTTCAGATAACCTAGGTTTGAGAAGTGAACCATGTGTTCACTACTCATTTCTGGACTTTTTACTATAACTTAATCTTAACAGGTGGTTGTCTTCATCTTTTTATGCCTTCATTCATTTATTTCTGACACTGATATAAAATGATGACCAATTTGTTCTCCTATTTTAGGGCTATCAGAGACCAAGTCACTACATTGCAACTCAAGGTAAAACTCTGTCTTTTTGAATGTAATAGAATAACCACTCTTGCTTACTTCATCCATATGGTATCTTTTTGCAATTTTATCTCAATTAACTGAAAAAAAAAAAAAAACTTGTGATTAACACTGCTCTTTATTCTTTTGTATAATATAAATTGTTTTATATGTTTAAAATCTATATAAATTAAAGCCCAATTTATTTATTTTTAATTAAAAGTAAAAGAGAACCCTCTTCATAGTTTTTGAAATTTGGTTTTTGGTATCCTGATGTCCCAGAGCACTTGTCAACAGTACTGGACACGGAAATTACTTATTTTTGATGAAAGCAGGTGAGATCTCATCTTGTATAAGGTGCCTGTTATCTTGAAGCAGAGTCTCTCGGCCTGGCATATAAGTACCCAAGACCAACGGTGGTATAGTGAGATACTGGAGTGTCTCCTGCAAGTTTTTTAAAATCAAGATTGAAACCAAACAAACGGCTAAAGGGAACTTAGTCAAGTTCATTCTTTGTGGTAAATAAGAAGTAAAGAAATCTTGTTATAGTGGCATATTGGGGAATGAAAGTAGATAGCAATAACAGTAAAACCACCTTTAGTTATCTCTCCAAATTGGACACGGGCCATCAGAAGAGAAATCTGCACATCTTATTTTACAAGAGGAAAGTGAAACAAAAGCTCTTTTGCTAGAGGTCATTTTCTAGGTGTTTTTCACATATCTTCAGAGTAATTGAGTTTAACTATAAACTCTTTATGAGTTAGAAAGATCATCCATGAATGAGTTACTTTGAGTAATAGTTTAGTTTCATGATATGGGGTAGAGTATAACCCAGTAGATGCTTTTGCAGCTCAGAGACGATACTATAAAATAAGATTAGAATGTGTCCTTATATGTGTGATATTTCATTAATCCCTAAACATACACTATTTATAAATGGTGTGTATATTTAATTGGTAATATGTACTGTTTGGTTGATTGTGGCCTAAGACTTCCTCTTTTCACATGTATATACAGATGCATTAAAGCAACTTAGTGACAGATATAAGTACCCTAGAAACTAGTGACAGCATCTTTGGAATTTGAAAATATAGAAGGCAACAGAATAAAACAAACTGATACGTGCCTGTGGTTTTGTCTACAATGTGAATTTTGATATGAACTGAATTTAAGTACTTTCAGTAACATTTTGTATTAGACCTTTAATTTTCTTTTTTGGTTCATTTAGTTTATATTAGTTTTTAATCTTATCTAAACTTCTAACTACAAAATTTCTCTGGTAACATGATATTCAAATTAATTTCTTATAGGCCCAGTTCATGAAACAGTATATGATTTCTGGAGAATGATCTGGCAAGAGCAATCTGCCTGCATCGTGATGGTTACAAATTTAGTTGAAGTTGGACGGGTAAGGGGAAAAAAAAATCTGTGTTGTAAAATATGGGTCAAATAGCAAAACATAATATACTTAAAACAGAATATCATTCAACTGTTTGAAAAAAATTCATAGGTATAGCATTTCAAATGAGCACTCCTGAGTCTTTGATGGCTGAGAAATTATTTGATTTCTCATTTAGTAATACAGTAAGCTTTGATTTTATACTAGAATCTAATTGCATTATCAGGCATGTATATTTTTTCTGATATTACACTAAATCTATTTGTTGTGTAGTAGATACTTTCATCTAATTTATGTATTTTTAAACTGCCATTTAACTTGGTAACCTGAAGAGTTATCCCTGAAATACAGTCATCTTGGTTAATGTGTATTATATATTCAGGTCCACCTATATATACTTTTTGTTATTTAGGTTAAGTGCTATAAGTATTGGCCTGATGACACTGAAGTTTACGGTGATTTCAAAGTAACCTGTGTAGAAATGGAACCACTTGCTGAATATGTTGTTAGGACATTCACCCTGGAAAGGGTAAGTACCCTAAAATTCTATAAAAATATGCATATGAAAACTTTTTTCTTAAAATCCCTGTCAGAATACTTTTGATGATGTCTTGATAGCCATCATTTATCCCATGAATATTTACTTGAAAGCATAACATGTGCCAGGCATTTTTCTAAACTTTGGGACACATATTAAATCCCTACTCTTGTGGAGCTTATAATCTGTTGAAGGAGACAGGCAATAAAATTTAAGAGATAAGCAAATACATCATTTATTTTGAGAAATACTATGGAGGAAAATAATGTAGGGAATGGAAGTAGGCAACATTTCTGAGGTAGAAGAAATCGGTTATGGGTTACAGTTTTAAAAGGATGATCAGGAGAGGAGTTGTTGAGAAAGTTAACATATGGGTAAAGGCTTGAAGGAAATGAGGGAGTGAATGATAGAACTATATCTCAGGGAAGTTGTCCCAGGAAGAATATTTCTGGTGGAGGGAAGAGTCACTTCCAAGACCTAGAAGCATGATATTTCTGTCACAAAGAGAAACAGCCAGGAATCTAGGGTACTGAGAGGTAAGTGAAAGGGAAAGAAATATGAGATAGATAAAGTCAGAAATCTCAGAGCCAGATAAGTGAGGCCTTGTGAGCTACTATGATGATTTTTTAGTTTGTATCAAAAGTAAAAGTAGAAAGTCGCTGAGAGGATTTGAGCTCAGGAGTAACATTATCTGACTTTGAAAAATATGATCAGAAAGACTAAAGCAGAGTGGCAGTGTAAGTGGACTGAAGTAAGACATAGAAACAATGACTTACATTGTTGCAGAAAAGTTTAATAAATTTGACGGCAAAAAAGTGTAAGATGATCTATATCAAATTTTTTTCAATTAAAAGATACACATAACAAAAAAACTGTGATTATTTAATATTCTTAATTCATAACATTAGTACAAATGAACACTAGAATCCCCCCCACCCCCGACCCATGCTGACATGCCTATTGAAAATGTTGAACTTGGGAGTTCCCATCATGGCACAGCAGAAATGAATCCAACTAGGAACCATGAGGTTGTGGGTTCAATCCCTGCCCCTGCTCAGTGGGTTAAGGATTCAGCATTGCCATGAGCTGTTGTATAGGTTGCGGACACAGCTTGGATCTGGCATAGCTATGGCTGGGGCATAGGCCAGCAGCTGAAGCTCCGATTAGACCCCTAGCCTGGGAACCGCCAGATGCCATGTGTGCGGCCCTGAACAGCAAAAAAACAAAAAAGAAAAGAAAGAAAAAAGAAAGAAAATGTTGAACTTTATGTACTGATATACCATTTTGTACTTTCAAATCAGCCAAGCACTTTTAAAAAAAGAATACTAATCATTAATTTTAAGAGTATGATAACAGATATTTTCACATGTTGATCACAGTTAAATTACAGTAAGCCCTCTGTAAATCAGTAAAGCAGTGTATGTATCTACAGAGCTTGAAAACATTGATGTTCTCTGACCAAGAATTTTACCTTCCGGCGTTCCCTTCATGGCATATTGGAAACGAATCCGACTAGGAACCATGAGGTTGCAAGTTTGATCCCTGGCCTCGCTCAGTGGCTTAAGGATCTGGTGTTACCATGAGCTGTGGTGTAGGTCACAGACATGGCTTGGATCCCACATTGCTATGGCTCTGGCATAGGCTGGCAGCAACAGCTCGGATTAGACCCCCAGCCAGGGAATCTCCATATACCATGGGTGTGGCCCTAAAAAAAGACAAAAGACCAAAAAAAAATGCAGAAATATAATTTAAAAAAAAAGAATTTTAATGAATCTATCCTAAGGAAATTATTTGAAGTCAATGACTTCATATATAGTCTTAGAAAATTATAGATAACCATAAATGTCCAGCAATAGATAAAGTATACATCTATTATCTAGAAATAGCACTCTTTATAAAAATGATATTTATAAGTAATTTACCAACATAAAAAATAATTAGGGGAAACATTAAGTGGATAGAACCATTATACAAAATGACCATCACAGCTGTAAACCATGAAGATTTCTCAGACAAATCAAGTAGAACAAAATAAGCAAAAACGCAGATTTCAAGAAAAGAACCATCAAGCTAGATACCACTGTTATTGAAAGAAAGAATATGGACTATGCATTCTTTTTCTGAGTTTATCAACATTTTATAAAAATCAATCATTAACTAGTCATAAGGGAAACTTGAATATATAACAAAAATTCAAGACATTTCCAAAATCCAATGGAAAATAACAAATCATTGACCAATAACCCCCAAAATTAGGCTCTTAGAAATCACCAAAGCCCTTCTGAATAATCCTTAAGTGAACTATTGTCTCAAAACTAAAATTATATTGTAAAGATAAACAATTTTATATCAAAATTTCCCATATTTATGAGAAAAATATATACTTAAAAATGATTTCTTATTTGAAAGGTATTCTAAGATCTTGTGAAAAACCATTAAACTGGAAAATCAGGGGGAAAAGCAGTAAAACAAAGGAAAAATTAAATATAAAAGAGAAAAACAAAAAAGGGTAAATTTAATCAACAAGCTATTTCCTTAAAAAGATCAATAAAGTAACTAAACCACTGTCAATTCCAAATGATGAACAATCAAAGCAATATATGCAATATTAAATAACACAAAAGGGACATAACTAGTTAAACTTGCTATTAAGGAATGTTATTAAAAATATTATGTGTGAACTTGAGACAAATTTTACTCTAGATACACAGATATTCTAACAAATAATAATTTCCAAAATTTGACCCAAGGAGAGTTAGGAATCTGAACAGATGGTAAAAGAAAATTGAGTGCGTATTAAAATTTGCCATTAAAATTGCATTATGGTTTCATAATTGAGGTTTCTTTAACCTTTAACGAATAACTAATGAATAGCTAATGCCTAAGTTAATCAAACTATTTAGGCCATAGAAAACCATTAAAACCAACTAAATATATTTTAAAAGCTAGCATAACTTAAAGATAGCATTCCTTAGCTCTTCTCTCTCTGTCTCTTTTTTGATCTCTCTGTTTCTCTCTCTCAAGTATGCACACACACATACACTGCAGACCAATTTCATTCAAGAACATTTTTGAAAAAAAATCTTCAGAATAAAATACTGAAAATTTGAATCCAGCAGTGATCTATCATGATTGCTTTTAAGAATGCAAATATTTTACAACTGTGATAGGATATCTAGCAGGATATTTCATTATGTCAGTACATTAAAAGAACAGAAACATGATTTTATTAATGGATACTGTAATGGACTTAATTTTATTTAAAAGCCATTTAAAGTAATATTCTAATTACACACACACACACACACACATTTCATTATATTAGAAAAATAAGGAGGTTTCCTAAACATAAAGGTGATTTCATGATAATTAGGAGCACGCATGATAAGGAATGAAAAGCGAGGGGCACTATAGCTATGATCAGGAATGGAGTGTGGATAATCATCCTCACTAGTGTTCAGCATTTTTGGAAGCTTTAGGACAGGAAATAAGACAACAAAAGGAATAAACAGCAAAACTAATGAAAAAGACAAAATTATTTTAAGGTGTGATGATTTTATACCAAGAAAACTAGAGATAATATTTTTAAATGGAACTATAATCATTTATGTAAGTAATTCAAGATAAATGCTCATAAATCCTAGCATTTCTTCACATTAGCAATAGACATTATGAAATATCTTTTACAACAATAAAAAAATTCTGGAATATATTTAAAAAGAAAGATGCAGCTCCTAAGTGAATAAAGCCACAAATGTGTATTGAAGGACACAGAATAAAATATGAATAAATGGAGAAATGCACCATGTCCCAGAATGGGAATACTTGGCATTAACAACACATTATGGATTTAATGCAATACTAATTATAACATTTTTATTTTTAATTTGTTTTTTTAATTTCAAAAAGAACTGGAAAAGAATAATCTTTTTAGAAATCCATATATTTGAAAATTAGGAAAATTTAAGTAAAATGAACAATAAGAGAACATGCACTGCCAGATATTAAAGTGTTCTAGAAAGAGCAAGGCTCTTACAGCAACTCCAGCAAAAGGAATAATGCAGAGAAGATAAAGTAATTGTCTAAAGTCAGATCTTTGACAATATATGGTCTTCCTCACTAGAGCTGACTTGAAAAGTGGTATAGAGAAAACTGTAGCCCACCTAATCCTCAGGGTAGAGTCTCCTTGCCTGCCCACTTGCAGATTACACAGGCATCCTATCTTGAATCTATTTCTTGCCTATCACTTTGTCTCTCACTGCATTCCTTCCATGTGGAGGAATGAAGAACCTGAACCTTGGTGAGTCCAGACATCAAGAAATGTCTGCTGGATCTGCAAGATGAGAAATGGAGAGAAGAAAAGGAGAGGGAACAGATACTATTCTTCAGGCTTCCACCTATTCTGGGAGGAACCACCTGATCTGCCCTAAAACAGTGAGGAATATTCAAGACTAGAAGAGATAAAAGACTTTCCTATTGCCCTCTCCAATTTCCCTACAGAGGTTTAAGAACTTTCAGTAAACTGAATCACTAAAACACAGAACATTGCCTGGACTTCAGCTTCTTCAAGTAAGTTGCAGGGGATAAAAGAATATTTGAGGGTAGACTTGATCAAAGAAAGGAAAAGTCCATGCAAAACTAACTGACCTCCAAGTTAAACAATTAGAATAACCCATGAAATAAAAGTCTAAGTGGAAAATATCCAACTGAAAAATACATTAGGAGGCAGAGTTGGATTAAGATGGCAGAATAGAAGGACTGGAGCTCATCTTCTCTCCTAAAAACAACAAAATTTACAACCAAATCCTGAGCAATCTTCAACCAAATGGACTGGAAACTTTCAAAAAGATATCCTACTCCAGAACACAAAGAGAAGAAAAAGAGGAGGCCACATCAAGAGGTAGAAGGGGCGATTTCACGATATAAACAACCCCATACCTCCTGGGTGGGAAGCTCCACAGACTGTAAACTAACTGCTTCACAGAGACTCACCTACAGGAGTGAGAGTTCTGAGCCCCACATCAAACCCACATGCGTGGGGATCTGGCATTGGGAGAAAGAGCCCCTGGAGCATCTGGCATTGAAGGCCACTGGGGCTTGTGCACAGGAGCTCCACCAGATTGGGGGAAACGGAGACCCCATTCTTAAAAGGCACACACAGACATTCATGTGCACTGGGTCCCAGGGCAAAGCAAAGTCTTCATAGAAATCTGAGTCAGACTTGACTGCAGTTCTTGGAGGACCTCCTGGGAAAATTGGGGTGAATGTGGCTTGTTGTGGGAGAAGGACATTGGAAGCAAAGCTCTTGGGCGTATTCATCAGCATACCTTTCTCTGGAGGTGGCCATTTTGGGAAAATCTGGCCCCACCCATCATAGCTGAGAAGCCCCCAGCCAAACAACAATTCAGGTGGGATCAAAGCCCCGCCCACCAGTAAACAGGCTGCCTAAAGACCCCTCAGGCACACAACCACCTCTGATCTCACTCAGAGACAAAGCCCTACCCACCAGAGGGACAGGAATCAGCTCCATCTACCAGTGGGCAGGCATTAGTCCCTCCCTTCAGGAATTCTACAGCAAACTCCCATACCAACTTCAGCCACAAGAGGGGCTGACACCTGAAGTAAGAGAGGCTATGACTCTATTGTCTGCAAAAAGGTCATCACACCAAAAAGCTATAAAAAAATGAAAAGACAGAGAACTATAAATCCGATAAGGGAGAAAGAAAAAACTCCAGGAAAACAGCTAAGTGATCAGGAGATTCTCAGCCTCCAAGAAAAAGACTTTAGACTATTGATGCTGAAGATGCAAGACATTGGAAATAAACTGGAGGCAGAGATGGATAATTTACAGAAAACACTGAGCCAAAAGATACAAGATATAAAACTTAAGAAGAGATGCAAAAGAGAATAACTGAAATAAAATATTCATTAGAAGCAGCCAAGAGCAGAATACAGGAAGCAGAAGAACGAATAAGTGAGGTGGAGGACAGATTAGTGGAAATCACTAATGTGGAACAGAAAAGAGAAAAAAGAGAACTCTGGGACAACGTTAAATGCACCAACATCTGTATTATAGGGGTGCCAGAAGGAGAAGAGAGAGAGAAAGGGACAGAAAAAATATTTGAAGAGATAATAGCCGAAAATTTCCCTAACATGGGAAAGGAGCCACTCACTCAATTCAGGAAGCACAATGAGTACCATATAAAATAAACCCAAGGAGGAATACCCCGAGACACATATTTATCAAACTGACCAAAATTAAGACAAAGAGAAAATACTGAAATCAGCTAGGGAAAAGAAACTAGTAACATACAAGGGAACCCCGATAAGGTTATCAGCAGATTTTTCAGCAGAAACTCTGCAGGTCAGAAGGGAGTGGCATGATATACTTAACGTGATGAAAGGAAAAAAACCTCCAACCAACATTACTTTACCCAGCAAGGCTCTCATTCAGATTTGAAGGAGAAATCAAAAGCTTCACAGATATGCAAAAGCTAAGAGAATTCAGCAACACTAAACCAGCTTTACAAAAAACACTAAAGGAACTTCTCTAGGCAGAAAAGGCCACAACCAGAAACAAAAAATATCACAAATGACAGGGCTCACCAGTAAAGGTATATACAGTAAAGATACGAAATTATCCACGCACAATTATGCCACCAAAATCAGAAATCATGAGAAGGGGAGGGTACAAATGCAGGACACTGCAGATACACTTGCAATTGAGAGATCAACAACTTAAAACAATCTCATATATATATATATATATATAGACTCATATATATATATATAGACTCATATCAAAACTTCAGAATAACTGCAAACCAAAAATCTACAATTGATACACACACAAATAAGAAAAAACAATTTAAATACAACACTAAAGATAGTCATCAAACCACAAGAGAACAAGAGAAGAAGGGGAAAAAAAAGAGCAACAAAAATAAATCCAAAGTAATTAATAAAATGGCCATAAGAACATACCTATCAATAATTACCTTAAATGTGAATGGACTAAACGCCCCAACCAAAAGACAAAACTGGCTGAATGGATACAAAAACAAGACCCATGTATATACTGTCTTCAAGAGACCCACTTCACTTCTAGGGACACATACAAATTGAAAGTGAGAGGATGGAAGAAAATATTCCACGCAAACGTGAATCAGAAGAAAGCTGGGGCAGCGATATTCATATCAGACAAAATAGGCTTTAAAATGAAGACTATTTTAAGGGGCAAGGAAGGTCACTACCTAATGATCAAAGGATCAATCCAAGAAGAAGATATAACAATTTTAAATACCTATGCACCCAACATACGTTCACTACAATATATAAGGCAACTAACTGCTAACAACCTTAAAGGGACAAATCAACAATAACACAGTAATAGTGGGGGACTTTAACACCCCACTTATAGCAATGGACAGATCATCCAGACAGAAAATCAACAAGGAAACACAGGCCCTGAATGAAGCATTAGACCAGGTGGACTAAATAGGTATTTATAGGACATTCCATCCAAAAGCAGCAGAATACACATTCTTCTCAAGTGCACATGGAACATTCTCTAAGATTGATAACATCCTGGGCTACAAATCCAACCTTGGTAACTTTAAGAAAATTGAAATTATATCAAGCATCTTTTCTGACCACAATGCTATATGATTGGAAATCAACAACAAGAAAAAAACTGCAAAAAACACAAACATGCGGAGACTAAACAACATGCTACTAAACAACCAATGGATCATGGAAATTATAAAGTACCTAGAAGCAAATGACAACAAAGATACAACACTCCAAAACCTATGGGATGCAGCAAAAGCTGTTCTAAGAGGAAAGTTTATAGCAATACAAGCCCACTTCAGGAAACAAAAAGCTCAAATAAACAAGCTAACTTTACATCTAAAGCACCTCAAGAGAGAAGAACAGACAAGACCTAAAGTTAGTAGAAGGAAAGAAATCATAAAGATCAGAGCAGAAATCAATGAAATAGAAACAAAGAAAACCATAGAAAAGATCAATGAAATGAAACACTGGTTCTTTGAAAAGATCAATAAAATTGATAAACCCTTAGCCAGACTTATCTAGCAAAAAAGAGAGAGGACTCAAATCAATAAAATTAGAAATGAAAAAGGAGAAGTAACAACGGATATCACAGAAATTCAAAGGATCATAAGAGACTACTAAATGCAACTATATGCCAATAAAACGGAAAACCTAGAAGAAATGGACAAATTCTTAGAAAAGTACAATCTTCCAAGACTAAACCAAAATGAAATACAAAAGATGAATGGACCAATCACAAGCACTGAAATTGAAACTGTGATTAAAAAACTTCCAACAAACAAAAGTCCAGGACCAGATGGCTTCACAGGTGAATTCTATCAAACATTTAAGAGGAGCTAACACCTCTCCTTCTGAAACTATTTGAAAAAATTGCACAGGAAGGGACACTCCCAAACTCATTCTATGAGGCCACCATCACCCTGATACCAAAACCAACGATACCACAAAAAAAGAAAACTACAGGCCAAATTCACTGATGAATATCAATGCAAAAAAATCCTCAAAAAAATACTAGCAAACCGAATCCAACAATGCATTTGAAGGATTGTACAACATGATCAAGTGGAATTTATCCTAGGGATGCAAGGATTCTTCAATATCCACAAATTCATCAGTGTGATACACCACATTAACAAACTGAAGAATAAAAACCATATGATCCTCTTAATAGATGCAGTAAAAGCCTTTGACAAAATCCAACACACATTTCTGATAAAAACCCTTCAGAAAGTGGGCATAGAGGGAACCTACCTTAACATAATAAAGGCCATATATGACAAAACCACAGCTAACATCATTCTCAATGGTGAAAAGCTCAAAGAGTTCCCACTGAGATCAGGAGCAAGAGAAGGATGTCTGCTCTTGCCACTACTATCCAACATAGTTTTGGAAGTCCTAACCACAGCAATCAGAGAAGTAAAAGACATAAAAGGAATCCAAATTGGAAAGGAAGAAGTAAAACTATCCCTATTTGCAGATGACATGATACTATACCTAGAGAATCCCAAAGACTCTACCAGAAAACTGTTAGAGCTCATCCATGAATTTGGCAAATTCGCAGGATACAAAATTAATACACAGAAATCGACAGCATATCTATATATTAACAATGAAAGATCGGAAAGAGAAATTAGGGAAGCAATCCCATTTACCATGGCATCCAAAAGAATAAAATACCTAGGAGTAAACCTACCTAAAGAAACAAAAGACCTGTACTCTGAAAACTATAAGACACTGATGAAAGAAATCAAAGATGACACAAATAGATGGAAAGACAGACCATCCTCATGGATTGGAAGAATCAATATTATCAAAATAACTATACTACCTAAGGCAATCTACAGATTCAATGCAATCCCTATCAAATTACCAAGGACATTTTTCACAGAACTCAAACAAAATATTTTAAAGTTTGTTTGGAAGCACAAAAGACCCAGAATAGCCAAAGACATCCTCAAAAAGAAAAATGGAGCTGGAGGAATCAGGCTACCAGACTTGAGACTATATTACAAAGCAACAATCATCAAAACCGCATGGTACTGGCACAAAGACAGAAATATAGATCAGTAGGAGAGGATAGAAAGCCCAGAATTCAACCCACACACCTACAGCCAACAATCTATGACAAAGGAGGCAAGAATATACAATGGAGTACAGGTGGCTATTCAATAAATGGTGCTGGGAAAACTGGACAACCACATGTAAAAGAATGAGATTAAAACACCCCCTAACACCATACACAAAAATAAACTCAACATGGATTAAAGACCCTGATGTAAGACCAGATACTATAAAACTCTTAGACGAAAACATAGGCCAAACACTCTCTGACATAAATGATAGCAACATCTTCTCAGATCCACCTCTTAGAGAATTGACAATAAAAACAAAAATAAAAAAAAATAAAATAAAATAAACAAATGGGACCTAATCAAACTTAAAAGTTTCTGCACAGTAAAGAAAACCCTAAACAAAACGAAAAGACAACCCACAGAATGGGAGAAAATCTTTGCAAATGAATCAACTGACAAGGGATTCATCTCCAAAATTTATAAACACCTTCTGCAGCTCCATACCAAAAAAAACAAACAACCCCGTCCAAAAATGGGCAGAAGATCTAAAGAGACAATTCTCCAAAGAAGACATATGGATGGCCAAAAACCACATGAAAAGATGTTCAACATCACTCATTATTAGAGAGATGCAAATCAAAACCACTCTGAGGTACCACCTTACACCAGCCAGAATGCCCATCATCCAAAAGTCTACAAACAAGAAATGCTGGAGAGGGTGTGGAGAAAAAAGAATGCTAGTACACTGTTGTTGGGAATGTAAATTGGTGCAACCACTGTGGAAAACAGTATGGAGATTCCTCAGAAAACTCAAAATAGAACTACCGTTTGACCCAGCAATCCCACTCCTGGGCATCTATCCAGAGAAAACCACGACTCGCAACAACACATGTACTCCAATGTTCACTGCGGCACTATTTGCAATAGCCAAGACATGGAAACAACCTAAATGTCCATCAACAGAGGAGTGGATCCAGAAGATGTGGTACATATACACAATGGAATATTACTCAGCCCTTAAAAGGAACAAAATAATGGCATTTTTAGCAACATGGATGGACCTAGAAATTATCATGCTAAGTGAAGTCAGCCATACAATGAGACACCAACATCAAATGCTTTCACTGACATGTGGAATCTGAAAACAGCACACAATGAACTTTGCAGAACAGATATTGACTCACAGACTTTGAAAAACTTATGGTTTCCAAAGGGGATAGGTTGGGGGGTGGAGGGATGTGCTGGGGTTGTGGGTTGGAAATCTTATAAAATTGGATTGTGATGATCATTGTACAACTATAAATGTAATAAACTCATTGAGTAATAAAAAACAGAAAAATACATTAGGAGTATTTGAAAAAAAAAAGTGGTGTAGAGAGAGATTTTTTTTTAAATTTGCATGACTCCATGATGTTTGTTACTGTCACTATTATACTTATTTGTTGAGCCCTGCTTTATGTAGGGTACTATACTAGGGATAGGAAAGAAAAAGAATCATAAGATGTGATCACTGGCTTCTAAGCTTGTAGTGATATTGGTCTGTATAAGATAGGATCTAAAGATAAACTTTTTCACTTTAGGTCATGCATTTCATGTAATTTCGTTTACCTTTTCTGATGGAACAAATGAGATTTCAGACTGCTCAGAGCAGAGTTGGAAATACATAGATTATAGTGGAGTTCTGGATGTTACAAATGTGGATTCTTAAAAATAATTCTGCTACAACCTACAGGCTCTTTTTAACAAAAAAAGGAAGGGAAAAGCTTTGAAATGTGCATTTAAAGGGTTCTCTTAAATTAACCCAATAGAAGAGAGGTACAACAATGGATGCTTTGCTTCCTTCATTTTGTTATTTTTGTTGCTATAAATAATCCTCTGTGTGCTGAATTACTTTGCCGAGTTAAGAAAAACAGTCTACCCAAAGAACAGTTTAGCTGTCTATATATTTTTACAAACCAATCTAGAGTAGCACTGTTCTGGAAAATCCCTACATGCTATGCTTCAAAACCATTTTCAACATGGATAAGCACGGCATTAAAATCTCTTTGTGAGGTGAGAAGTAGAAAGTTGCTTTTATACTCCACTTGAGAACTTACTGCATTGGGTCAATAGGGCAGTATTTTAACTTCCCATTTCTTCCTTTCCCCCTAATAATTTTATGTGTTGTCATTTCAAGAAGAAACAGACTGTCAAGATAAATAAAATTTACTCAGACTTAAAGAACTGAGCAAGACTTCTAATTTTTTTCTCTCCTTTGGCAGTTGTCTGACAATAAAAGTAAGCTTCTAGGCCATGTCAGTATCCTTTTTCAGAAAAAGCATGACTTTTGATAAATTTCTTTTTTTTTTTTTTTCATTGTCAATCAGGCCTAGTACCCATGGTTGTCTTTAATGGCTCTATATTTGGTCCCTTTGAAAACATTCTTTACATGTTTGTACAGAGGGGATACAATGAGATCCGTGAAGTTAAACAGTTCCATTTCACTGGCTGGCCTGACCATGGAGTGCCCTACCATGCTACAGGGCTGCTTTCCTTTATCCGGCGAGTCAAGTTCTCCAACCCTCCCAGTGCTGGCCCTATCGTCGTGCATTGCAGGTGAGTGGTGGTCCAAATGGCATTGACTGTGCGCAGCCAGCTTTTTTAAACTATCCAGACAAAGCTTTTAAGCACAAAAACTAATGCATGCTTAGAAGGTTCCAGCTTGCATGTGTTACAGATAAGGTAAAACAGCAATAAAATACAAGTTATCTCTAAGGAGGATATAAAATAGAAACTTTAGAAATAAACACATTCATCCCAACGTGTGGTGGTGTCCATAATTGCAAGGGTAAAAATTCTGCCTTTTAGTGGCAACATCTGTGTATGTTGGTTTTTTTCTTCTTAATTGCTTTTGCAAATCCCATATTGTACGGAATGGTAGGTAAAGATAGAGACTTCTTGCCAATCTAGTAAATTCCCAATAGAATCCTAGCTTTTAAAACTAAATTTGACACATACAGAGTTACTAAATGGCCTAAACTATAAGAATTTGTGCTGTAAAACAGCTACTTAAGAATTTTTTTCTTCAAAAAGCCCTCCATCAGAAGACCTTGAAAACTACATCAGTGAAATCCAGCAAATATATGCCAGAAAAATGTAATATTATCTAGACTTCAGACTTTCTTCTGATTAGAAGCTTCTCTTAAAACAAGCATTCAAAGACACTAAAAGCAAATTATATGGCCTCATTTTGAGATATGAACAGAAAAATATGTACTGAATTTGAAAAGCTTTTCCTAAATGCTGCACACCATTCTCAAAAACTATCCCCTCCAAGCTGCATAATAGGTTGTGCTTAAGCAATTTTTTCCCTTTCTGAAAATCCAGGCTATCCAGTATTTAAATAACCATGTATAAAAGGAGAAAAATAAAACAGAGAACAAGATAAAAGTAAGGCATCCCATTAGGATCAGATATTGTGTACCCTGAAAAAAAAAGTCTACAATTCAGTCCTCCTCAACAAATCTGATATACCTTCAATTACTTTCCTGTTTCAAATCCTGGGAACAGTGATTGAGAAGATGGTAGGAAAAAAGAAAGAAAGAAAATAAGAAAGAAAAAGAAATAGAGGTAGCTATAATACCTTCCTCTTAAATTTCTTAAGGAACAGTGAACTTAAGAGCAGTGGCCAAATCTAGACAACAATGAAATAACACTAATAGTCCACCTATGCATTTAGAAAATGAGATAAATGGGTTTTCATTTCTGGGGTGTCTTGACATCATAGAGGTTTACTTTCCTATGAATTGCTTCCTTCAGAAGTACCAAGATTCTCGGATACTCTCTTGAAACAAAAGTGTGTTTTCTACTTACACTCAGGTATCTGAATTTATGGAAAAAAAGAAGCTGACTACAAAGTGAATTTCCCCCTAAAAATCCTTACTTGCTCCATTGACTTCTAAATATAAAATTGGAGAAACATTCCCAACATGTAAATGAGTCAAGAGCATATTATGATTCAACTACTGAATTAAATATAGTAAGATAGTGGCATCTCTGTGGCCTGATAAGAATTATATCACATACCTAACAATTCATTTTCTTTTTTTTATTCAGATCACCATTAAAATAGTCTTCTTACTGTTGGTCTCCTCCCCATTGATAAATACCATTTTCTTTCCCCACCCTCACCATTAATCTTCCACTGAATTGTGTGACTCCTCAGCTTTTCTATTTAAATATTTTTTAGAATTAATGTTCTTTTGCCTTGGTATTGACAAGAGTCTATCTAAGACAACATTCTTGCATTTTGCCAGAGTATCCACAACCACATGAGTATAAATCTTTCAATCTTAGGTTAAATTTTAAAATATGAATCCTCTCCTTGATCAATTCTATGAGCTTGAAATTTTGTAAAATGAAGACTGTGTAAGAGAGCTATGGAATTTGAGTGACATATATACATTATTTTCAAAGCACAATTTGACTTACAAAGTTTATATCTTTTTATTTGAAACTCCGATTCTAATCGTCGGTTTACACCAAAGTAGCTCCTCTACATGAAGTTACTTGTTCATTAATAAGCACTGACACAGTATGTAAAAATTGTTTTGTACTTTGTTAAATCAGTTTGATTCCACTAATTTGAAAATCAAATTTGCAAACTAATTAGCAAACCTTTACATTTGCAGATACATGCTTCCTTCGTTTAGATTTGTTTATTTTTCAGTGCTGGTGCTGGACGAACTGGTTGTTACATTGTAATTGACATCATGCTGGACATGGCTGAAAGAGAGGGTGTTGTTGACATCTACAACTGTGTCAAAGCCTTAAGATCCCGTCGTATCAATATGGTCCAGACAGAGGTATGTTGATTGTTGATTGACCACCAGTGGTCTTTTTTTGTTGTTTGCCTTCCAACATTTACCGGACTAAATAATAGATGTTTTTCATATAGAATCAATACTAGCTTATCAAGTCATATAGAAAATATTGTTTTGTTTTTTGTTTTTTTCTTTTTTTTGTCTTTCTTTTTCTTCTAGGGCCACAACTGCAGTATATGGAGGTTCCCAGGCAGGGGTCTAATCGGAACTGTAGCTTCTAGCCTACACCACAGCCACAGCAACACAGGATCTGAGCCACGTCTGCGACCCACACCCCAGCTCACAGCAATGCCGGATCCTTAACCCACTGAGCGAGGCCAGGGATCGAACCCGCAACCTCATGGTTCCTAGTCAGATTCGTTAAACACTGAGCCACGACAGGAACTCCTTATTAATATTTTTAAATAAAGAAAATTCTTTGTATTCTCTACCTCTGATAACAGAAAAGTATATTAAAATACTACGAAATTTTTTGTTTTGTTTCTTTTGATAGGAACAGTACATTTTTATTCATGATGCCATTTTAGAAGCCTGCTTATGTGGAGAAACTGCCATACCTGTCTGTGAATTTAAAGCTGCATATTTTGATATGATTAGAATAGACTCCCAGACAAACTCTTCACATCTTAAAGATGAATTTCAGGTATTTACTATTTCTAGGGCCTCTTTTATGAGCAACTTACTACGATTTCTTCTAGGCATTCTTAATTCTTCTAAGGAAGGTATTTCAAGTCAAATTTATAACCTTTGACCCTATTTTAACTATAATATAGTACCCGTCTCTTTAATTATACATATTATGGAGTCACCTTTGTATTAGTGAGTTCATATCTGCTGTAAGTTGGAGGGCGAATGAGTTCAGACTCAGGGAAAAGTATGGGGGAACAGTATCATAAAAGTCAAATTTAGTCATAATTTGTGTGTATTTACAACCTCTTTTAAGAAGCATTCTTAGGGATTTTGACCTTTTGTGCTGCTCACAATGTGAGATCAAGCACATTAATAGCCAAGTTGGTTCTAAACATTATCTCTAAATAACCCCAAATATTTTCATTGCCCTTAAAACATCCCTAAAGCTGGGTAACTATGAAGTTGAGAATAACACTAGAAGCCTAATACTCTTTCCAGAGTGCCACAGCATGTCTTCAAATACAGCAGGCCAATATGTTATTACAGATGGTGGCTTTGCTGATGGATCATCATCATGGGCCAGTCTGATTGCATTTTCACTGGTTGGGCAATACATTTTTCAGGTAGCTGCGTTGTTTAGCTTCCCTTTTCCTTTTCAGAAGAGGCACAGTGAACAATGTGTATATTGTTTCTTTGTCACTTCTCAGGCTTCATTAGCTTTAACTACAAAGTCTATCAGCCTGTCATCATGGCAAATGCCTCTGCCTTGCACAAACCCTTCACTTTCCACTTGGCCTCCTAAATACTTGATGGATCTGTGTTGTGCTATTAAATGGGTCACTGTCTTTTAACCTGGGTTCCCTTTTCTTTTCAGACCTTGAACTCAGTCACCCCTCGACTACAAGCTGAAGATTGCAGTATAGCCTGCCTGCCAAGGAACCATGACAAGAACCGTTTCATGGACATGCTGCCACCTGACAGATGTCTGCCTTTTTTAATTACAATTGATGGGGAGAGTAGTAACTACATCAATGCTGCTCTTATGGACGTAAGAGACTGCACTCTTTGTTAGTGTAAAGTGTTATGAAAAGCTGCAAAGTCGAACACTGGCTAGTTCTCTTTTCAAGAAAATGTAAATGGCCTAAAAACAAAAATTGGAAATTTTAATTGAAATACAAATTTTAAGGGGAGAATGATTTTGAATTTTCCTACAGTGATTCTTAGGCATTGTACATTAGGCTTTATTATCAATTTGGCTCCTGGCTGTCAGTTATTACATTCTGTGTAAGAAATATTTTTAGGTGATATTTTTCACCCTAATTATTTTCAGGAAAGAAACTCATGCTTATCTATTTTGAGTACAGTTAGGATGAATATTTAAAATCACAGAATGCCATATTCTACTGAAATTGTATTAATTTGGAAATTTTTATCTGACATTTAATATTCCAATAATTTATAGCTTACTCATTTTATTGGCTATTAGAGACAACATATAAATAACTAGAGAAGGTAAGGAAGATAATATGCTAACCCATCCATCATACTGAAAGAACTCCCTTGCCTTACTCTGATCTTTGTAAACTGTCGATGGTAGAGCATGTGCTCAGCATGTTAGCATCACATAGAAAGAACAACATGAAAAGAGAATTTTAAATTGGTCTTTGGCCATGTAGTTTGCTTATCTTAGGAAGAAGTGAGAGTTTCAAGTTCAGAATCATTTTAGTTTATCACCTTCATTCATAAGCTCTATCTTTTGCCCTGTAGCCTATGAAATTGTAGCAAGGAGAAATTAGAAGCCAGGGTTTATTTCTAAGTTATTGCTCCTATTGTTTTCCAAAATTAGCTTATGATAGTAGAGTCTTAGAAAAGCCCACATTCCACGTCTCACTTTTAGCCAGTTGCCACTGACTTTGCTTGCAGAATATTTTAAAGGCAAGCTCAAGTGGAAAGTTGTCACTCTTGCTGTGACCAGAGTCTTGCTGAGTCATTGATCTTCTCCCCTGAAATCACACTGGATCCTCATTGTACTTTTTGTTCCCATTTTAATTGTCTGGAAAGACAAATATACTAAGTACAGAGAAAACACATAGATCTTTTTTGTTTCTGAGTCAGTCAAGACTTGGATTGAAAAAGGGCTGTGTGAAAAAGGGAAAAATATTATTAGGAAAGATATTGATGAAGCATATGTTTGAGGCATTTTTTGTCTTTGGCATCTCTTTCCACTTTTTCTTAATTTCCAGGTTGTTTTTTAGTCAATATGAAGACTAGAGCTTTACATTCTACCTGTTCCTATTCTCTGTTTAATTCCCTGTGATTCAACACAGATATATAGTATAGGCAAAACTGCCCTGTGGATTTAGTAGTGTGGTTGGGGCTTCAAAAAATTTAGGTCTGCTTGGCCCATAAGTGTGGGGCCTATTGCTCAACACTCACCCTTTCCCTCACCCTCTACCCCCACCCGGACATAGATGTCATACACCCTTTCCATGCCTGTGAAGAATTAGAAGGTAAGGCCAAGGATTCAGTGATTTCAAAGCCCTAGATGTGCTTTGCACTTAGAAAGGAAATAAGTAAGAAATCTTCAGTCCTCTCCAGTATCAACTTTTCATCCATCTCCCCTCCCCTGTTAACTCAAAAAAAATAAATAAAAGCTTTCAGCCTCCTTTGACTTACTTTCCCACGGAGCAGACATTTAATTGGAAGCTAAGCTTACTTCTTTCTTCTGATCCTTTCTCACAAACCTTCATACCTTTCTTAGGAGGACATTCACCCAAGCTGTAGGTGAAACTTTGTGAGGTCTTAAGGTCATTGAGAAGCAGCCAGTGAATTACCATCTCCTCAGATTTACCCTGCAGTCTTTCATGGAGTGAAATGTTATGGTTAGCAGCATTTCCCAAATGGTGATAGGGCCTATGAAGTTCAAAGATCAATTTTTATACTGCTGTTAAGACACTTGAAGGAACTTTAAGAGTAATATCATACAAATGAGTTAGGAGATCACTGACAACTTTTTATCAGCGCTAAAAAAATCCATCTCAGGCAACTGTCTATTTATAGTTTTACAAATAATTAGTTTACTACATGTAAATATATATTTCTTTTTTGGTATAGATCATTAGTCTGTAGAATAACAGATAGCCCAGCCAGATGGGCATATTCTCTCCTTCTGGAAAGGGATAATGTGTTCTGTCCCAATCAAGGGGCATTTAGTAAAAACAAGGAGCCATTTCCTCTTAGGTGGAGCCATAGAATGCATTGATTTTACTCTTTGGCACTTGAAAAATCTTAAATGATTAAAACTATCATTCTGATAACTCATATACATTAGAAATGCCCAGAAAACTATGGGAAATGGATTGCCTGCAAGATGTACAGAATGTGTTTATAATGTCAATATAATATAAAAGCATATAAGTTTGAGGCACATATGGTTTTTCTTATTTGGAGTGGAGGAGAGCCAGTCATATAATAGCTGATAAGGGGATGGATAGATGGATAGATAGATAGAGATACACATGCACACCTGGGAATTTTATGCCTTTAGCCTCTCCTACTGATTATTTTTGGAAAATTGAAACAACCCAACAGGTAGCTCATGGAGGATCTTAACCTCAAGAAGTTCTTTCTTACCTTTTTTTGTGCTATCTGTCCTATATTACTTTTATCAACAACATAAAGCAAATTCTTGGCTTGAATTACTGCTCAGGCATCAAAATTATACTCTAAGGTTGACTAATTACTAGTTGCAGTACCTTATATTGGTCCAAATCTGTTATTTCATGGCTGAAGCAACAGTCTGGCTCCATCTCCATATGAAGCTGTTGTGTCTTATCCTACATTACCTGTATTGAATCTGCTTGTAAAACTTATTTTTCATTTTAAGTTCTTATGTTTCTCCATCTACCTTGTTTTTTCACAGAGCTACAGGCAACCAGCTGCTTTCATCGTCACACAATACCCTCTGCCAAACACTGTGAAAGACTTCTGGAGATTAGTGTATGATTATGGCTGTACCTCCATTGTGATGTTAAATGAAGTCGACTTGTCCCAGGTTAATGGTTATAGGTTGCTTTTATGTACTTTAACATGACTTAAAAAAGTAGTAATAAAATGCTAAAATCTGCTTTAGTCTTACCATAATTAGAAAAAAAAATAATGCTCGTTTTCCTTTTCTTTCAAACATTCATCATCTAGGGCTGCCCTCAGTACTGGCCAGAAGAAGGGATGCTAAGATATGGCCCTATCCAAGTGGAATGTATGTCTTGTTCAATGGACTGTGATGTGATAAACCGGATTTTTAGAATATGCAATCTAACAAGAGTAAGTCATTAATCATTTTTTTTTTCTTCCTCTTTTTTTTTTTTTGCTTTTTAGGGCCACACTTGTGGCACATGGAAGTTCCCAAGCTAGGGGTCAAATCAGAGTTGTGCCACAGCCACAGCAACACGGGATCTGAGCTGTATCTGTGTCCTACACCATAGCTCATGGCAATGCCAGATCCCCAGACCACTGAGCAAGGCCAGGGATCAAACCCACATCCTCAAGAATACTAGTCAAGTTCATTTCTCTTGTACCACAATGGGAACTCCTCATTAATCATTTTAATTGAGATGATCCAGAACAGATGATCATAAACGTGATGGGTTATAATTCCATTCGGACAAAAGAAAGAATAAAATTAAAGGCATTATATTATCAATTCCAAAGCTAGTAATTGCCTAATGCCTTAGTACTAGAGTAAAAACACATCCTGAAAATAGGAAAGCAAAAAGGCCAGAGGCTGGAGTTCCTGGTCAGTAACAGACTAACATGTTCCATTTGGAAATCTAAATTCAGATACCCTGCTTCAGTTGAGTTTGATTGCTTGAGCCTGGCCCCTGAGTGTACGTAGACTTATCTCAGGGTTGACTGCATGTTTCACTAGCACTGATGTCCAGCCCAGTAGAGGCATGCAATTGAAAAGTAAGACTCTAGTAATGGTGACAGAGAAGAAGCTTTACCTCAGGAGGAAGGGCTATGTTGGATTAGCCATTATAGAAGGGTCCCATGTCACTATTCCAAGTTCTGCTTAGAAGAGAGAGCCCTTCACTGATTCTCCTCCTATAACCTGTCAACAGTTTCATCTTTGTAAATGTCTCAGCATCTGGCTTTTCCCAGATCTATAGCTAGATCCAGTGGTGCTACTACTGGGACCATTGGCAAAGTAGCAACTTGATCCCAAGGAGTCTTTCTTTCCTTAACTTTTCATGTGTTTGGCAATCAGGGACAAATTGTGTTCTGTGATCAGTGACAAATTGTGTGGGGTCTCGCCTTCAAAAAAATAAAAGTACTAATAAAAACTGTTTAGATCATATAACCACATAGCAAGCAAAATTCGAAAACATTAGTAACTTCCACAGAATTATGCTCTTCTTAAAGAGAAAGATTTCCTTTTTTTAGAGCAGCAATTCTATGTATGTGCATTATTTTAAGTGCGTGATGAGCATTGCCACGTTTCAGTGTTTCTCACATCAAAATATGGTATTTCTGGTTAATAAGTCTCTATGTATATAAGTAGAGAATTAAGTCTTATCCAATTCTGTTGCTCATTTCAGTGGAAAAATAAAAAGGATAACTTCAATCATGTCATAATAGTCATGAATATCTTAGATGCTAATTTAAAGGAATCTCATTATGTCTGCACATCTGTTACATGATAGTTCTAGTAATATTTTAGCTGAGAAACCATAACTGCTAAACTAAGAAAGTAAGATTTGTCTGTTAACTGAGCTGTTTATATGAAAAATATTCTAGGAATAGGAAATGAAATTTGTGTTACATTTTTTGGTCAGCACATTTGTTTATCTTCCTCTATACTTGGTATTCTGAGACTTTTTAGTGTATGACTTTTCTTTCTTTTCCCACTATCATTATTTAATAGCATTCACCTTACCAGATATTTAGTTTGTACCAACTGGAGGTTGGGTATTATTCTAGGTAGTCCCTTGTCGTACCAAAAGATGCATGAGTCCTTGCCATGTGAAGCTTCAGATGATACCTTAAGTATGGCTTACTTGTCCATTACAAATTCCTTATTACCTTTTCGTTTAAGGTATTGATTAAATTATTTAACAATACTATTCTGTGGAAAGTATTTTGCTAGGTTCTAGTGATAGAGATTTTAGGGGGGAAAGAGGTTTTCTTATACCTAAAGAACTTATATTTTATCAGGGAAAACAAAACTTTTAATAACTTTTTAATGATTTCCAGTAAAAAGACCATAAAAGTCCAAGGCAAACCCAAGACAGGTTGGTCACTCTGTTTGGGACTGAGAAAGGCAAGCAAGAGGGAAATGTTGATGGCAAAGGGGAGAGTAGAGTATGTGTAAAGTTCCCAAGACAAGGAGTTCCCATCGTGGCTCAGTGGTTAATGAATCTGACTAGGAACCACGAGATTGCGGGTTTGATCCCTGGCCTCGCTCATCGGGTTAATGATCCGGCGTTGCTGTGAGCTGTGGTGTAGCTCACAGACGTGGCTCAGATCCCGCGTTGCTGTGGCTCTGGTGTAGGCGAGAGAAGTTGGAGAAAGAGGTGGAGCCTTATCATACAGGTATGGTTAAGCCATGGCAATAAGCTGGAATTTATGCTAAGATCATTTGAAAGCCATTAAAATCAGTGGATGACAAGATCATGTTTGCATTTGAAAATAATCATGATGTTTATGGTAACAATGGTTTGGAAGGAGATGGAAGTTTGTTCAGGGAGATCAACTAAGAAGTAATTATTATGATTTGTGATTGGGAGTGCAATGATGTCAGTGGCAATAAAAAGGAGATGAATTTGAAAGTTATTGAAGAAGTATAATCACGGGAATTGATTACTGGACATGAGGTATGAGGGAGAAGCTTGTATAAAAGATAACTTTTATGTAACTTAGAATGTCTCTGCACAGTATATATGTATTTTGGACTTAACATCAGATAGATTCTATCCAGTGTAAATGTCATTTATGTCATTGTGTAAATTATATGAACCTTTTACATTTTAATAAAAATTCTAGCCCAAACTTATTTACATAAAAATATCTTTTCCTCTACAGCCACAGGAAGGTTATTTGATGGTGCAGCAGTTTCAGTATCTAGGGTGGGCTTCTCATCGAGAAGTGCCTGGCTCCAAGAGGTCATTTTTGAAACTGATACTACAGGTGGAAAAATGGCAGGAGGAATGCGAGGAAGGGGAGGGCCGGACGATCATCCACTGCCTGTGAGTATGGCGGCTTGGTGTGGCCATTCAAGGGGCCTTGGTGCTCCTTTTCATGAGCATTCACCTTTTCTATGTTAAAGAGTAACCAATTCCCATCTTACAGACCAGGAATAAATGTTATTTTAAAACAATCTCCCTGTTCCATGATTCTATAATCCACTTTTAACTTTTGTATTTTTTCAAAAATTGATTGTTACATGGTCATTATATAATATAAACTCCTTTGAATACTACTCTGAAAAACTTTTCTGATTTATCCTGTGTACAAACCTTTAAGAATTTAGTTGTAGCAATCTACGCTTATAGCATGTTCCTAAATGTAAACTACTGAGTTAATATCATCAAATGTCTTTCTGCTCTGTCCTCCACACATAAATGCAGACATGTGAAGCAAAATTAAAACATAAAGGGAAAAAATTTTAAAAGATCATGTTCTCTTTTTCCAGGCATATATGATTATGCGACTAATGGTCACCAAAAGCTCCAAGCTAAAATGCCTTCGCTTTCTTTGCTTTCAGAAATGGTGGTGGGCGAAGTGGCATGTTCTGTGCTATAGGCATTGTTGTTGAAATGGTGAAACGGCAAAACGTTGTAGATGTGTTCCATGCAGTCAAGACACTAAGGAACAGCAAGCCTAACATGGTGGAAGCCCCGGTGAGTCACAGTCCTGGACATAGAAACAACGTAGTGATTAGTCAGTCATTTACCTATTTACTTGGTAATTTGGCTTTATACACATATAGGGAATCAAATGTGTAAATGAGTCTTTGTGGGGACTTTCCTGTCTAATTGATGAACTGCTGAGTATCCCCCCTCTACCCACAAAAACTTAATAACGTCTCACATAAACTGCTAATGGTGAAAAAAACTTTTAATTTGGGAAATGTATATAGGATTTTTTTTTCTGTTATGGGCAATAAATGTTTGCCACAATAAACTTTGATAAATGGTTCTATAGAAGAAAAATCCTGCTATCTAGGCTTTACTCTTGTTTATTTTTATTTCTTAAAGCATCTGAGTAAACTGGTAAAACATTTTGAAGGATATACTCATAGATTGTATCCAGCACTTTAGACACCAATGTTTTTAAAGGGCAAATGAAATTTTAGTCATTATCTATAATTTTCCGTTTCTAGTCAAATTATAATTTTTTAAACTATTGCCATTGACAGTTTTCAGCTTTTACCAATTATAGACTGTAGTGGCTATCATACCACTTGAATTTGCCAAGACTCGTAAAATCAAAACACAACTTAAAAATAAGAGCAGGGAAGGGAGTGTATGTAGAAGCTGATCTGGTTGAAACCATAAGCAGAGGAAGAAAGTTAAACTTCTCTAGCACATTTCACTGCTAGATGATGTCTGTGGGTTACACATATGTGCATAGTGGGATAAGGTCAAGAGCAGCTGGGTAGTTTATGCTTACAGAATAGTAAACCAGAAAAACCAAGGCATCATTGTTGCTTGCCCTACATTTATCAAGATCATCAGATAACTAAAATGAGCAATTCAGTAAACCTTTAAAGTATTTTTACCACTTCCTGCTCATGGATTGTTCACACAAGAGGTGCACTGCTTCCTGAGACTAAATCTGAAGAGTGATTTTTATACTGTTTCACTTTTAAGAACAGTCACAGACTTCTTCCCCTTCTACAAATCCTCAAAGCCCCTCTTCTCCCACTTATACCTTAGGTTATTGCTGTTGTCCCAATAAAATGATACTGGCTTTGGCTGAGATACTGGCAATGGAAATGGAGAAAAGGGGATAGATTTGAGGGATTTTTGAGGTAGAATCTCAGGTCTTTTTACAAAATGAACAGATAATGGTTAGGTCTTCTAACTCTCAGCTGTCTTAAGCTTTCTTAATATACTCTGCCTCTATCCTTCAGTTCAGATCTTCTTAAAATCATCAATGAGATCACTTCCAGCCTCAGAATTCAAATTTTACTTCCAAATTTAATTCTGATTCCCCATCGTACCTTTAAAAATAGTCCGTGATTAAACTATGCCATTCTAGAATCTTCTTAAGAGTTACTATTTACCTTTATGTCCCAAGTATCCTGACTAGACATCCAACTATCTGATTTGTGTTTAATCAGGGTTAATGATTAGTTCAGTGTGATGTTGAATTGAACTGAGTTTGGTAAGAAAATTTAGAGTTTAAACCACATTGTTAAGAGATTGATTAAAGAGAATATAAAGTTTGCAAGCACTTTTTGGTTCTTGAGATGCACCTGCCTCAGTAGTAAGCTAATTTAAATCACACCTACTTGATTGTTAGAGTAGGACTGATAAAGACCTCTTTGGAAAAGTTATTACCTTCTTTATTGCTGGAGACACTTGGACATTCTCTTTTGAAATAATACGCATTTCAGATTGCTCTCTAATTCAGATGAATTTTACCCACTTGGGCTGAATTGGGAAGATTTCAAAACATATTGCAAGTCATAATTTGTAATGCAGTCTGTGAATTTTTCTAAATTCTTCATAATGAAGCAACATATATATGGACTGAGAGCAAAGGCAGTTTTAACTCAAAAATTTTATTGCCAACTAAGTTGTCTTACATAAAGGCAGCAGAAATAAATTTCTGGGTAAAAGTAAGCTAAAAAAATTTATAAGAACCACTATTCTTGAAACATTTACTTAAGTACTCTTATGGACAAAAAACTTGTCAAAGTTAAGAATTTCAATGTTCACTAAACTTACTGTGAAAATCATTTCATGATTTATGTAAGTCAAATCATGCTGCACACTTTAAATTTATATAGGACTATATATGTCAATTATATCTCAGTAAAACTAGAAGAAAAAAATGAAGAATTTGGAATTGTGAAGTAGCAGTTGACTGGCTTTTTTCCCCTCTTACTGCTAAGGAAAAAATCTGAAGCTCAAAGAATATCTGAACATGTTTACACTAGGATTACTTACAATAGAGGAAGAATAAATGCAATCTTACAGTCAAACAAGCCATACGTTAGATGTCAATGTCATGTTAATTAACAATAGAAAAAGAAACCTAACAATGCTGAAAAACAGAAAATAAAATATGAAATTACATCTTCAAATATATGTATGCAATTATATTTATTCTAAAGTATTGTTATTTCAACCATGCATAAAAATGGACTGAACCAAAACTAAGGTAGTATTTTGACAACAGTTCTTTCTGATAACAGAATTATAGAAACTCTTAGTCTGAGTCTTTATATATTTCTATACTGGTAAATTTTCCTGTAATGATCAGATATTACTACTATAATCAGATAAATAATACTGAAAAATTTTAAATTTGATATAAAATGAGGCAAAAACAACATATATTTTTACAAGTTACTTTTTCTTAAACAGTAGTCATTAGACTCAAATGTAAAATATATATACCTAGATGTTAAACTTTTATATAGTAAAAAATGTGTAATTGTTGAATAATCTAAACTGAATGCCAAGTATTCTTTGGTAGCCATTATACTTTTTCTTAACTTTGCTCACCCCTTTTGTTTCAACATCTTTCAGGAACAGTACCGTTTCTGCTACGATGTAGCTTTGGAGTACCTGGAATCATCTTAGTTGGGTGAGACTTCAACATGCACCTAAACAGAATCTATTCACCTGTTGAGCCAGCAGCTGTTAAACCTGCTACACCCGTGCAGAAAGATTTTAATGTGGGGGGTGGGAGACTTTTACATTCGAGAGGTAAAAGTATTTTTCTTATGAAGTTGTGTATCTTAATAAAAAGGACTTGATTAATTTCTATTCCTGTATGAAAGCATCAACATTTCGTGCCACATAAATTATATTTAATAAGATGCAGATTCAAATGCGAACTTATCAGTGTTTGTACAGTGAATATGCAGCTTTTTCTCTCCTGGTTTTGGTAGAGCAGATACCACATGTTGCATGAATTAACACTTTCTATGTGGCGTTTTTTTCCTCCCTTTTTAAGTAAAAGATGTTAAATCTTTAAAGGAAGAAGAAAAAAAAGCTGTGCAAATTCATAGTAAAGTTCATTTTTTATATGTTTCAAGTGTAGCAGATCTCTATATAAATATATAAATATATATAACTGGCTTATTTTCTTTTAATGTGCAATGATGGCTGGATCATTTAAAGTTCTTTTTAGAAAAAAACATAAGCCAAAGACTCAAGTGTAAATATGTCTATATGGAGAAAGCACATTATATTTATTGGTTACTTACATTCCTTTTTTGATGGCTAAAATATTACCACCACACAATCATTTTTTTTTCCTGAAGAAAGCTTTTTCTTTCACTAAAATCAATCACTAATCTAAATAATTTTTGTAGATTATTTTTTGTATGTTTAGTGTAAGTAGAGGGTAAACTTTTTATTCAGAAACCAGGAAGCGATGTTCTTTATAGTGATTCTCTTGTGTACATGCTTGTGAATTAAATTTATGTGAAACACCTTGGCAACTGGGTCTTTTAATATGGGACCAAATTAAAACAATCTGCTGAAAATGTGTAATTTTCCATGATTTCCTTAGGTGAGTAATGGTTTGATGATCATATATGAGAACTGCACACATTGAAAGGCCTTGCTGATAACTTGCGTAATGTTGAACATAGCCTTTAAGCATCATTTAAATTTTCAGCCTGTGACCAAGCACAGGTCAGGAAATCAAGATGGCAACATTTATGCTTTCAGGATCAAGTGTTAACAAACTGTAAACTGTCAAGGTGATCAGTGTTTTTTTTGATGTTTACATACACAAGCTTTGGGTTCTGAGCATAGAAAGTGTGACCAAATCAATGCCAGATTCCTGTTTCGTGCATTGTCACAGGATTCTCAACCTTACTGAGTGTGGTCTTGTACACACATGCTCCACGTAGCTGTAACTTCACATCATCAGCTTACAATTTGTTATTGACTAAAGCATTCCAGTATCTTGTTTCTAGATTGCCAGTTCATGACATGGTGCTTATGAAGATTTAATTAAAGCAAGAGTGAAATAAAATTTTTATAATTATAACAGTTATTGTTTGCACATCATTTTCTCCACTTAATTTCATGCTTTCACTCCCACATAAATAGCCTATTCCCACGGACACAAGTAGACCACACACACACGCAAACTATTAAAAGTAAAACTGATGTCCAGGCATTTATTTCTTTCATTTTTGTACTTTAAATTGAATTTCAAAAATACCAAATGAGTGGAGAAAACAAAGGGGGACGGGAGATTGAAATTGATTTTTTTGAGTTGCTATATATTTATATGTCACTGTCCTTTTATGTAACATATATTTCCTTATTTTTTTCCTTATAACAAACTTGACAAATAGTTAATTATCATCCCTATTTTATGAATGATAAAATTGAAGCTGAGAAGCTAAATGATTTGCCAGCAAATTCAAATCTGAGTTTGACTTAGCAGCTCATTCTCTTTTACTGAACACACTGCTTCCCAGATGGGATGGCAAGAAAAATTTGGCCCTTCTTCTTACTGTTAGTCATTAGTTGGTTTCTTTATAAAGTATTATCATTATGGCTATCTTAAAATTTCCATTTTCTGTGTACATTATTAGAACATTTGTGACTTTCATGAGTGAGAACTTATCTTTTCCTAGGAAGACTAATTTTCATTTAAACATGAATGCATTTAACAAAAAATTCACAAACTCACCCAAGATTGCATTAATCAGTAATGTTCATGATGTTAACTGGAGAATTCTGCTTTGCTGCATGATGCTGATTTCATTTCTATACAAAGGATTACACCCACACATCACCAAAATCACCATGAATGCTGCTGAACACAAAGCTCAGAGGTCCATGTGCACTGCAAAATTCAAGCAGAGAACAAAAAGATTCCTCTTTCTAACAGGAAATTAAGATGTCATGCTTGCATTGTTTGGGCATCATAGCAGCCAGTTCATCCAGACACAGTTGGGTTGGGGGAGGTGGGTGGGGCACTAAATCTGTTTTTATCAAAACTCTCATTCAAAAAGTCATACTTTATACCCTTGTGGAGTTCCCTGGGTAGTTCCATGCATAGCCATGTCCCACTCAGTTACGTCCCTCTAGGCAGGAGATGTCTTGGTAGAACACTTTTAAAAAGTTTTCATGCTTTTCACGGTTGAGGGGTTCCTATCTCTATGTTGGTTGTTCCTTAAATGGGTGTCACGACACTGAATTTCATAGATTCTCTTCCTATATATTAGCACTAGGGAAATGTTGGAAGCGTGTGGGTAGAGACCAACTGGGAATTCATATTTTAACCACTCCTGAAAATAATGTGTTAGCCTTCTTATCTAAACTACCTAGCCTTTTTTCTGATATTTAATCTTTGAAGAAAGGAAAAGGGTTTTGTATGTGTGCTACAGCTAATTGATCTCTGACATTGAGAGGTGAAAAAAAAGGAAGATATTTCTGCCTGGACAAGGAGCGAGAAGGAGATATGTTCACTCTATCCTCATGTGCTCATTCAGTATTCACCTTAGTGAGATCTCTTGGGTTCCAGGTAACTCATGTAATAAGTTGGAAGTCAAACCAACAGCTGCTCCCTCACAAATCTGCTCTGTTGCCAGAAATGGTGTAAAGAAAGTTCTTAGGTTCTAGAAAGCTTCCTAGACACCGATATATATTTAAATGCAGGAAAGAAAGAACTGTCTATAGCTCAACTGGAAATATGAGATGGTCTGTTAGCTTTGAAAGACAATCTTTGAGATGTGCCTAACTTTCATAGGGAAGTGACAAGTGTACATGTATACTTAATTTCTATGTGCTTGAGCAAGCATTTTTCATAACAAAATAATCAGAAATTAATAGACTGTCCCATAGCCTAGTATAATATGTAGAATATTTATTCTATAAAATTTTTCCCTAGTCAGAAATTCCATAGCCTTCCCAAACTCATTTCAGTGACTTAGTAAACACCCCTATTTAATGTAAAGGCAATATGCTCTTTAGTCAGCACAACCGTAAGTGAAGACAGACAGCTGGCTGTGCCTCTTGTAATAATTTCTACCTACATATTATTTCATAAAGTCTCCCCACAGCTTAGGGAAGCTTGGAGTGGGAGAGATATTATCTGAATCTCTTCACAACTCTGGTCTATTCAAACGGTCTGCAGAGTATTTAGAATATTATCTCTGTGAAACTAAAAAGAAAAGCTCTGTCTTGAGATCTACTTTAAGTAAGCTCTAAGTGGCTTCTAGAATACAAATTGTCTAAAAATCAATGGAAATGTGGTAGATACATAACACTTCTGAACTCCCAGATTCCTCCAAAGTGAACTAAAATGCTAACCTGGAAGATAACACCAGAGAGACACTGTTGATAGCAAATCCTAAAAGAAAACCGATGGAAGGAATTTCTGAACTATTGAAGGAAACATAAAGTCCCTATTGAATATCTGAAAACTCTTTCTTTAATGTTAAGATCTGCTTGGGGAGGGAGTGGCAGGGAGATTTTATGACAGATATCTCTCATGACACACTTGCCAGTTATATAAAACGAGCTACCATACCTGAAATCTAACAGAAAATTGTGTGCTGACTCATTCGGATGTAGCTATATTCATCTCAACTTAGTCTTATTAATAATAGTTTTGTCCATGCCAATTCTGATGGAGGATATATAGTATTTAGGATAAATAAGCAAACCCTCAGTATTTAGATGCAACATAAGTAGAGGTAAAATTCGGAGAACAAAAATACCTAAACTGAATCATCAGTGTGTGCTTTTCTTAAACAGATATTAGAATGTACAGACCAAGGTCATGCATCTCACTATGTTGCATGGTCTAAGAGGCAAAATAAAAGCTGGGAAAGTAGAAAAAACAAGATCATAATGGAATCCACTTGTTATTTGTTGAGAAAGGGGATATGTCTGCAGAGCCAGCATGTATTGTGAGTGAGAAGCAGGTAGGGTATACTTCAGAACAGTCATTTAGGCTGTATTATTACAACAGACGTCTTTAGCATGTGCACTTCTGGTAGGGATACTTTTCATCTCTACAAAAATATATCTGCCTCCCATTTCTATTAAAACACATATTCCTCTTGGTTCATCTTACATTTTCCTACTTGTGGTTGAAAAATAGATAGTAGATATTGTGTCATTTTTTTCGTCAGCTTTACTACAAGAAACACAACAGCATAAAGCTGATAACTGTTTTTTTGCATGGGGACCAGACAGAACAATGTGGAGAGGCCAACTCCCACTTAGACTTGAAAGCACATGTGATACCCAAAGAGAATGGCACTCATCTCCCAATAGTGTCTGCTGCATGGGAATATGGACCCAGTGTTATCTCATTTCTCAAGAGGGACCCTGGAAATACTAAACTTTTATGTGAACTCTTAAAAGTTTTTGAATATTAGCAACCCATTAAATTCAAAACCAAAAATATACCTCTGGCTCAACTCTGTGAAAAACAAAACCTGTCAGGAGGCTGCATCTGGTTATCTAAGAGCTGCAGGCTCACAGTTTGTGGCCTTTATTATAGAATTTCTGTTGTTTTACTGTTCTGACTTTTTGAAAATGTATTTTAAAGAAACATGAGTTTTAGTTGTCTTTAAATAGCTATCATAACTATTTCTCATTCTTATCCTTGGTTTCTTATCTACTTTATTTTTTCACATGTTTTCCTGTTTTAAAAATGTACGTAGATGATCTTGACTCTTAAGATGAAAACAAAAACAAGGTTGATGTCTCTGCTCCCTCCTACCTGGACTAAATTCAGAAGAGCATATTTCAGAAAGTAATTCACACATTTAACCTAATAAGCACCCCCCAAATGATTAACTAGAAAATACTTACTCTGGAAATAATAGTATTGAGAATTCAAAAAGGGAGCCCTTGTTCTGTGAGTCATGGGATGGCCTGAACTGTTTCAGTCACAAGTGCAGTAAAGCATCTGTGGAAGTACCCCACTCCAGATTGTGATGGTACATGCTGACTTCCATGGCAGGTGCAAAACAGTATGGGCTCTTGCCAGCCCTCACTGGGAACCTGAACTCCAGTTCCATAAATCTAATTACCTGAAGCATAGTCAGCAGACCGAAATTGATTTTTCACCTTCATGTTATACTCTTGGCATGATAAAGTGAGTAAGTATTTGTTAATTACTTGCTTTCCAATGTTTTTTATTGCCTGAATGCTCAAATGTGGTCAATGAGAAAAAAATACCATCGCATAAGAAATCGTCATGAAATCATGGATGTTAGAGGGATATTAGAGATGATCAAATCCAATCCTCTTACTGTTAAGTTTAATAAATTAAAAGGGCTAGAGGAGTCATATGTCTATCAGTAAAGAGTCAGATAATACTTTAAACTTTGCCCGCCATTGGTCATTACCTTTGTTGTTAGACCTTCCTTAAAGAATGGCTAAAGTTCTTCAAAAAAAAATAATAATATAAAAAAGACATTTCAAGCATCAGAAAGAAAGAAAGAACAATGGGGGACAAAACAATGGGAAGAGTGGAATTATATACAATAAAATATCTCTTTCTAAAATATATTTGATGATTTGAAGGCAAATTACAATACCATCTGACATTTAAGAAAATAATATTTAAAAGTGGAAAGAAAAAAATCTAAATGGAAGTAAGGTTTCCATATTATACTACAAGTGGTATAATAATGACACCAATAGATTTCAATGTCACATATTTATAATATAATGCCCAGAGAAACCACTAAGAAAACTACACCAAAAGATATACTCAAAAACACTATAAGCAAATGAAGATGAAATCCTAAAATATGTTTACACAACACACAAGACATCTGGAAAGAAAAACTGGAGTAATAACTAGAAATAGTAAAATGACAAGTGCTAACATAAACTCACAAAAGATAGTACAAAAAATTTATAGACTGGTATCTTATGAATTGTACCTTAATATTTTCAAAAAATATTAGCAAACTGAATCCAATAAATAAAAAGAAATTATGCACATAACCAAGTAAGATGATTTCCATGCACACAAGCCTGGTTTGATATTTGAAAATCAATGTTATATGCCATATATTAACAAGCTAGAGCAAAAAAAGCATATGATTATATTGAGAAAAAGTATTTGATAAGTTCAATACTCACTCATGATAAAAAAAACTCTCTAGAGTAACTTCTTCAACTTGACAATATATAAAAAAAAATTAATATAGCTAACTTCATCCTAAATGTTATAAGACTGAATACTTTCTCCCTAGTTTTGGGAACAAGGCAAATATGTCTTCTCTCACTACTTTATTCAACATAGTACTAGAATTTCTAGCTTGCAATAAGGGCAAGAAAAAGAAACAACAGTCATACAAATTTGAAGGATAAAATAAAACTTTTCCTATTTGCAGATGGCATGATTATCTATGTAGAAAATCCCAAATAATCTACAGAAAAAGTCCTAGAACAAAGCCGTAAGCTAATTAGTTCACAGATTATAAGATGAACACAAAAATATCAATTGTATTCCTATACATTAAAAATAAATGTGATGAGAGGAAGTATCAATATGGTGGAGGAGAAAGACATGGGGCTTATCTTCTCCCACAAACACATCAAAAAACCATCTACATGTAGAATGATTTGCACAGAACATCTACTGAATGCTGGCAGAAGACCTTAAAGGGGTGATAAACCTCCACATAACTGGGTAGAACAAAAGGGGGAAAAAAGAGAAAAGTAATCAGGATGGAACTAGCACTCCTGACAGGGAGCTGTTAAAGAGGAAAGGAACCCATACCCTGGGAAGGCACCTAACTGACTAGGAGATCAGCCGAGACACAGGGACCTCAAAGTCCCAGAGAAAAGTGTAGCAGCTGGACTGAGGATGGTAAAGCAGAATAAGAGCTGCACAGACCATATGCACCATTGCCCCCAGATACTAGAGCCTGAGGTACTCAGGCAGGAGCTAGGTGCTAAGATTCAGACTCCAGAGGTCATTTCCTGGGGGAGAACAAGGGTTGACTGTGTGGAGACAACCTGAAGGGCTAGGAAGTAGTGTGCCACAGGCTGGGAAGCAGAGTACCATAGCCAAGGGAACCTGGGAGGAGGTCTACACCTGCAGAGAAGAAAGGTGCCATTGTTGGGAGGGCAAAAGACAGACCACCATAGGAATATATTTCCCTGCACACATGCAGATTCTCACAGAGCAGGATGCCTCTGGCACAAGCTATGGGTGGCAAGCAGCCACCTGCACAGGCTATGGGTGACAGGGCACTTCTTATGTGGGCTATTTGTGGCCAGGTACCTCTTGTGAGGGGTAAGAGAGTGGGGGGCTAAGCTCAATGCAGCAGCTCCTGGGTAGTCTACAGGAAGTGGGGGCAAACGAGAGCAGTTATCTCAGATACCAGAGGTGGGCAAAGCCACAGCACTAGGAGTCTATGAACAGGCACCACCGGAAGCCCCAAGCCTCTCAGAGGTCAGCAAAGAAGAGGGTACTGCAACCAAACCACACCCACTGGTTGCTCTCACTCCCCTGGGAATGCACCCACCCTACTGCTGCCATGCCAAATGCTCCAGGAACCACCTACACCTGCCTGATCACAGTCACTTCCCAGCGCCTTGAAACCAGGAGTAGTCTGTGCTACCTTCCCATAGGTCCTTGCCACTGTCAAGGGCCTAGCAACCAGCCAATAGATACTGGCCCTGCCCATTGCCTCCATGTCCCTGGAAGCATGCACAGCATCCTAAAAATAAAAGGCAAGCTCTAACAAAATACCCAGTGGTTCTCATGCATATAAATAGCCCACCAAAACCACAATAGTTATTTTCCCTAAACTCACAGAATAAGAAAAATATAAGCAAAATGAAGAAGCTCAGGAACCATTCCCAGTTAAAAGAACAGGAGAATTCACATAAAAAAGCAAAAAATGAAACGCGCCTCTGCATTCTAACAGACACTGAGTTCAAAAAGGAGATAATGAAAATACCGAAGGAATTAAGAGTGAATATGAAGGAAATAAGAGCGGATATGAGCAGTAATGCAGAATTCTTTAGAAAGGAACTAGAAAATATTAGGAGCCAAGAAAAATTAGAAAATGCATTTGCAGAGACATGAGCTGAGTTAAAGATAGTGAAGAGCATGAAGGACCGTGGGTGCACCTCTAGAAACGAAAAAAAGAAAAAAGAAAAAAAATATATATATACAGGAAGCACAGAGGACCACAAAAAAGTTGAACCCAAACAGGCCTACACCAAGATATATTGTAGTATAAATGGCAAAAGTTAAAGAGAGGATTCTAAAGGCAGAAAGACAAAAACAAAGAGTTAATTATAAGGGAACCCTGATTTCTCAATATGCTACTAAAAAACCAGTGGGTTGGAGTTCCTGACATGGCTCAGTGGTTAACGAACCCAACTAGTGTCCATGAGGACGTGGGATAGATCTCTGGCCTTGCTCAGGGGGTTAAGGATCTGGTGTTGCTGTGAGCCGTAGTGTAGGTTGCAGATGTGGCTTGGATCCAGTGTTACTATAGGTGTGGCTAGCTGGCAGCTACAGCTCCAATCCAACGCCCAGCCTGGGAACCTCCAAATGCCACATGTGTGGCCATAAAAAGACAAACAAACAAACAAACAAAACACAATGAGTCAATGAGGAAATCAAAAAGGAAATTAGGAGTTCCCGTCGTGGCGCAGTGGTTAACGAATCCGACTAGGAACCATGAGGTTGCGGGTTTGGTCCCTGACCTTGCTCAGTGGGTTAACGATCCGGCGTTGCCATGAGCTGTGGTGTAGGTTGCAGACGCGGCTCGGATCCTGCGTTGCTGTGGCTCTGGCGCAGGCCGGTGGCCACAGCTCCGATTTGACCCCTAGCCTGGGAACCTCCATATGCCGTGGGAGCGGCCAAAGAAATAGCAAAAAGACAAAAAAAAAAAAAGGAAATTAAAAAAATACCTTGAGATAAATGACAATGAAAATACAACCATTAAAAATCTATGGGATGTGGTATAGGCTGGCAGCTACAGCTCTAATTTGACCCCTAACTTAGAAATCTCCATATGCTGTGGGTGTGGCCCTAAAAAGTCAAAATAAAATTTAAAAAAAAGAGGAAAAAAAAAAAAAGAACAAACAAAATCCAAAGGAAAGAAATCATAAAAGAACAGAGAGGAAATCAGTAAAATTGAGATTAAAAAAAAATAGGAAAAAAATCAATAAAACCAAGAGCTGGTTTTTTTGAAAGTGTAAACAAAATTGACAAACCTCTGGCCAGACTCACCAAGAAAAGGAGAGAAAGAACTCAAACAAAATAGGAAATGAAAAGGAAGAAATCTCAACAGATACTGCAGAAATTAAGAAAAAAAACCCACAAAAAACCATAAGAGAATACTATGAACAATTAATTATATGCCAACAAATTTGAAAACCTAGAAGAAATGGACAACTTTCTAGAGACCTACAGCCCACCAAAATTGAATCAAGAAGAAATAGATCAATTGAATAGACAGATCACTAGAAATGAAACTGAACACATAATAAAGATTCCCTACAAATAAAAGTCCAGGACCAGAGCACTTCACAGGTGAATTCTACCAAACATACAAAGAGGAACTGACACCCATCTTTATTAAACCTTTCCAAATGGCTGAAGGAGAAGGAACACTCCCAAAGATATTATGTGGAGACACCATCACCCTAATACAAAAATCGAAGATAATACCAAAAAGGAAAATTATAGGTGAATATCTTTGATAAATATAGATGCAAAAATTCTCAATGAAATTTTAGCCAACTGAATACAGACATATAAAAAAGGTCATACAGCACTACCAAGTGGGATTCATCCCAGGTTCACAAGGATGGTTCAACATGGGCAAATCAATCAATGTCATGCACCACACTAACAAAAGAAAAGTAAAAAACCACATGATCATCTCAATAGATAGGAAAAATCATTGACAAAGTCCAGCACCCATTCATGATAAAAACTCTTACCAAAGAAACATACCTTAAGATAATTAAAACCATTTATGACAAACCCACAGCCAATATAATACTCAATGGAGAGGAACTGAGAGACTTCCTGCTAAAATTTGGAACAAGACAAGGATGCCCACTCAACACAGTATTGGAAATCCTAGCTACAGCAATCGGATAAACAAAAGAAATAAAAGGTATCCAAATAGAAAGAGAAGAGGTAAAATTGTCACTCTATGCAGATGACATGATGCTATATATACATAGAAAATCCTAAGAACTCCACACAAAAACTACTCAAACTGATCAGTGAATTCAGCAAAGTAGCAAGATATAGGATTAATATTCAGAAATTGATTACATTTCTATATACTAACAATGAAATATTAGAAAAGGAATATCAAAATGCAATACCTTTTAAAATCACACCCCCAAAACTTGAATACCTAGGAATAAACCTGACTAAAGAGGTCAAAGACTTATATGCTGAGAACTATAAAACATTATCAAGTAAATTAAAGAGGACTCAAAGAAATGGAAAGATATTCCATGCTCCTGGGTTGGAAGAATTAATATTTTTTAAATGGCTGTACTACTCAAAGCAATCTACAGATTCAACGCAATCCCTATCAAATTACGCATGAGGTTTTCACAGAATAACAACAAACAATCCAAAAATTTATATGGAACCATGAAAGCCTCAGAATTGCTTTGGCAAAAAACAAGCAGGAGGCATAATTCTCTCAGACTTCAGACAATATTACAAAGCTACAAAAATCAAGACAGTATGGTACAGTACAGAAACAAATACCCAGACCAACAGAACATAACAGAGAATCTGGAAATAAACCCAGACACCTATGGTCAATTAATCTTTGACAAAGGAGGCAAGAATATAAAATGAGAAAAAGACAGTCTCTTCAGCAAGTCATACTGAGAAAACTGGACAGCTGCATGTAAATCAATGAAACTGGAATACACCCTCACATCATGCACAAAAACCAACTCAATGGCTTAAAGACTTAAACATAAGGTAAGACACAATAAAACTCCTAGAAGAGAACATAGGCAAAACATTCTCTGACATCGACCTTACAAATGTTTTCTTAGGTCAGTGTCCAAAGGCAACAGAAATAAAACAAAAAGAAACCAATGGGACCTAATCAAACTGACAAGCTTTTGCACAGCAAAGGAGACCATTAAAAAAAAAAAAAAAACCCAAAAAGACAACCTACAGAATGGGAGAAAATAGTTTCAAATGATGCAGCTGACAAGGGCTTAATCTCTAAAATTTACAAACAACTTATACACTGCAATAGCAAAAAAAAAAATTTGAAAAATGCGCAGAAGACTTGAATAGACATTTCTCTAAAAGATATATAGATGGCCAACAGGAACATGAAAAAATGCTCAACATCACTAATTATTAGAGAAATGCAAATCAAATCTACATAGAGGCACCACCTCACACCAGTCAGAATGGCTATCACTAACAAGTCAACAAATAACAAATGCTGGAGAGAGTGTGCAGAAAAGGGTACTCTATTTCACTGTTGGTGGGAATGTAAATTGGTACAATCACTATGGCAAACACTATGGATGTACCCCAGAAAACTAAATATAGAACTACCATGTGATCCAGCAAACCCACTCCTGGGCATATATATATCCAGACAAAAGTTTCATTGAAAAAGATACATGCACCCATATGTTCATTGCAGCACTATTCACAATAGCCAAAACATAGAAACAACCTAAACATCCATCAACAGATGAATGGATTAAGATGTGATGTGTGTGTGTGTGTGTGTGTGTGTGTGTGTGTGTGTTTGTGTACACACAATGGAATTTTACTCAGTCATAAAAAAGAACAAAATAATACCATTTGCAGCAATATGGATGGAACTAGAGACTCTCATACTAAGTGAAGTAAGCCAGAAAGAGAAAGGCAAATACTGTATGATATCACTTAATCTGGAATCTAATATATGGCACAAATGAAACTACCTACAGAAAAGAAACAAACTCATGGACTTGGAGAACAGACTTGTGGTTGCCAAGGGGGAGCAGGGAAGGGAGTGGGACTGGGAGTTTGGGGTTAGTAGATGCAAACTATTGCCTTTGGATTGGATAAGCAATGAGATCCTGCTGTATAGCACAGGGAACTATATCTAGTCACTTGTGATGGAACATAATGGAGGATAATGTGAGAAAAAGAATATATCAAATATACATACATATATACATGTGTACATACATATATGACTGGATCACTTTGCTGCACAGGAGAAATTGTTAAAACATTGTAAATCAAGTATAATAAAAAAAGTGAAAATCTTAAAAAAATGTAATGAAACTGAAAAAACACAATACCATTCACAACTGTTCCTAAGAAAATGAAATACTTAAACATACCCTTATCAAAACATGTACATGACTTGCATGCTAAAAATTATAAAATTATGATAAAAGACATCAAAGAATACCTAGACAAATGGAAATATATATTTGTTTAGGAATTGGAAGCTGCAACATAGTAAAAATAAATGCCAGTTCTTCCCAAACTGATCCATAGGTTTAATGTAATTTCTATAAAAATCCCAACAAGAATTTTTTTAGATATAGACAAGCTTATTCTAAAATTCATAAGGAAAGACACAGGCTCTATTTGAAATGATCTTAACAAAGACTAAAAAAGTAGGAAGAATCATTTTATCCAATATTACTCTATATCACAGTATTAGAAGAGTGCAGTATTGTTTCTAAAAAGAAATAGATTTTCTGGACTTAGGTGTAAGCAGTGTTCTTAATCCCCAAAGCATGTTCCCTAAAATTCAAAATTGATAATTTGGGCCTCGCTACAATTAAATTCTTTTCTTTGTGAAAGCCCACATGAAGAGGATGAAGGATAAGATTAGAATAAAATATTTATAAATTGCATATCCAATAAAAAACCAGCATCTAGAATATAAAAGAACTCTCAAAACTCGACAGTAAAACAAACAAACAAAAACACACAATTAGAAAATGTGCAGAGAGTTCTCACTGTGTCTCCATGGTAACAAACCCGAATAGTATCCATAAAGATGTGGGTTTGATCCCTGGCCTCACTCAGTGGGTTAAAGATCCTGCATAGTCATAAGCTGTGGTGTAGGTCACAGAAGCATCTCAGATCCCACATTGCTGTGGCTGTGGCACAGGCCGGCAGCTGCAGCTCCAATTCCACCCCTAGCCTGGGAACTTCCATATGTGGCAAGCACGAACCTAAAGAAAAAAAAGAAAAATAAGATGTGCAAAAGACATGAATAGACATCTCACTGAAGAGGATATAGAGATGATAAGCTCATTGAAAAGATGTTCAGGAGTTCCCATTGTGGCATAGCAGAAACGAATCCAACTAGGAACCATGAGGTTGTGAGTTCGATCCTGGCCTTGCTCAGTGGGTTGAGGATCTGGCATTACCATGAGCTGTGGTGCAGGTCACAGATGCACCTCAGATCCCACATTGCTGTGGCTGTGGCATAGACCGGCAGCTGTAGCTCCAACTGGACCCCTAGTCTGGGAACCTACATGTGCCACAAGTATGGCTCTTAAAAGCAAAAAAAAAAAAGAAAAGAAAAGATGTTCAGTATTGTTAGCTATCAGGAAAAAGGATACCATAACGAGATATCACTACACATACATTGGAATGGCTAAGATTAAACTAAGTGACAACACCAAATACCAAATGCTGTTGAGGATACACAGAAATTGGACCAGGCATCTATTACCAGAAGAATGGGAGAGCCATCTGGAAGACTATGGCAGATTCTTATAAAACTGAACATGTAATAACATACAACACAGAAATTATGCTCCTAGACATTTATCCCCCCAAAATGAAAACTTCATGTCCACAGAAAAACCAAAAACTTTCACATAAATATTCACAGCATCTTTATTTATTTATTTATTTATTTATTTATTTATTTATTTATTTATTTATTGTTTTTTTGCCATTTCTTAGGCCGCTCCCGCAGCATATGGAGGTTCCCAGGCTAGGGGTCGAGTCAGAGCTGTAGCCACCAGCCTACGCCAGAGCCACAGCAACGTGGGATCCAAGACACGAATGCAACCTACACCACAGCTCACAGCAACGCCAGATCCTTAACCCATTGAGCAAGGCCAGGGATCAAACTGGCAACCTCATGATTCCTAGTCGGATTCATTAATCGCTGAGCCACTACAGGAACTCCAAAGAGCATCTTTATTTGTAACAAACAAACCAATTGGAAACAGCCCAGAGGTTCTATACCAGGTAAATGGTTAGACAAACTGTGGTGCAGTGAAAGAAACTCTGGGGAATTATACTAAGTGAAAAAAGCTAATGCCAACAAGGTATGTTCTAGGATTCCATCTATACAACATTTTTGAAAGGACAGAATTTTAGAAACAGGTTGTTGCCAGGGATTATGAATATGGGTGAGGCACGTGAATGCGAGGTGGTATGTGGTTATAAAAGGAGAACATAAGGGATCCTCATAGTGATGGAACCATTCAGTATCTTATCTGTGATGGTGGATGCATGAGCCTAAATATGTGACAAAACTGCACAGAATTAAATACATACATATGCAAATATGTAAAAACAAAACTGGGTAATTTTGAATAAAATTAGTTGATTGTTTTGATGTCTATATCCTGCATGTCATAGTTTTTAAAAAAGAATTTAAACTTCCTTAAAAGATGAGACTCAAAAATAAAGATTCTTCTTTTGACCAAAGACATGCTACAGCACACACATTACCTAAGAGGTGATCCAACTACACCCACCATATAATTATAAAAATTTTCAGAGTTCCTTTGTGGCTCAGTGGATTAATAACATGACATAGTGACTGTGAGGATGCATGTTCAATCCCTGGCCTTGCTCCATGGTTTAATAACCATCCAGCATTGCTGTAAGCTGTGGCATAGGTTGCAGATGCAGCTCAGATCCAGTGTTGCCATGGCTTTGGTGTATGCCTGCAGCTACAGCTCTGATTCAACCTCCAGCCCAGAAACTTCAATATGCCACAGGTGTGACCATAAAAAGAAATAAAACTTTTTCAAACCCTCCGCATTGGCAAATAATCCAAAGCCATTTTCTCATTTATTAAATCCAGAAGAAAATATGAGCTAGTCACTAATTCCTGAATCCATAATCTTTTACTCATATGGAGAAAGTACCCATTTCCAGCACATTCCTTTCTTACTGTTGCATCAAAGGAAAGTGAATATGAGACAGGATTTTAATCCAAATCTTGTGCTTGTCCAGAACCATGCCCAAAAGAATGAAATTACACAGAGAAGACCATAATGACAAATAAAAAATAAGAAGTCATCCTTTGAGAAAAGACCCTGAAGATGTGACAGCTCCTCCACCAAGTGGAAAATAAAAGCAAAGAGTTAACAGGCAGTTAGCTAGTGGAAGGCAGATGGACAAACTAGCCAGAGCATCAGAAGAACACATAAGGAGAAAGGAAAACCATATTGGAGGAATTCCATGATTCTTACCAAAGGTATTTCTAAATGGGTTTAGAAAATTAGCACGCTTCATTTCCATAATTTTTCTGCAATGATTCAGGTATGAATTCAGAAGAAATAATCCTTCGGTAATAATGCAGAAATAGGGACTGAGCCAAGATGGAGGAGTAGAAGGACTTGAGTTGACCTCCTCTCATGAAAACACCAACATCGCAACTAACTGCTGAAAAACTGTTGACAAAAAAGATTGGAAGCTACCAAAAAAGGTAATTTTACATCCAAAGACAAAGCAGAATCAACAACTAGACAGTAGGAGGGATGCTTTTACAATTCAAATCCCGTACAAACTGGAAAATAATTATATCTCAGAGGTTCTCCCATAGGAGTGAGAATTCTGGCATCAAAAGGAGCCTCCAGAGCATTTGGCCTTGAAGGCCAGCAAGACTTGAATGCAGGAGTTCCACAAGACTGGGGAAAATAGAGACTCCACTCTGGGAGGATGCACAGAAGATTTCACACACACTGGGACCCTGGGCAAAGCAGTGAATACCTAGGACCCTGGACCAGACCTGAGTCTTGGAGGGTTTCCTGGGAAGACAGGGGTTAGCTGTGGCTCACTGTGGGGGCAAGGACACCTGTGGCAGAGGCCACAGGGAATATTTATCAGTGTGAACTCTCCTGGAGGTCGTCATTTTGGCACTGAGACCCTGGCCCGACCCAACAGCCTGTAGGATCCAGTGCTAGGTTGCCTCAGGCCAAAGAACATCAGGGTGGAGATACAGCCCCACCCATCAACAGACAGCCCACCTAAAGTTGCCCTGAGCCCTTGACATGGCCCTGCCCACTAAAGAGACAAAATCTAGATCCATCTTCTAGTGGGTAAGCACCAGTCCCTCCCACCAGGAAGCCTGCACAAATCCCTGGATCAACCTCATCCAGCAGGGGGCAGACACCAGAAGCAAAAGGAACTATATTCCTGGAATAGAACCACAGACACAGGAAGTTAGACAAAATGAGATGGCACAGAAATATGTTCTAGACAAAAGAACGAGATAAAACCCCAGAAGAACAACTTAGTGAAGAGGAGATAGGCAATCTACCTGAAAAAGAATTCAGAGTAATGATGGAAGAGATGATCCAAAATTTCAATAAAAGAACGGAGACTAGACTGAGAAGATATACAAAATGTTTAATAAAGATCCAGAAGATTTAAAGAAAAAACACAGATAAACAATATGACAACTGAAATAAATACACTAGAAGGAATCAATAGAAGAATATATGGAGCAAAAGAATGAAATAGTAAGCTGAAAGACAGATTGGTAGAAATTATTGATGTGAAACAGAATAAGGAAAAAATAATGAAAAGAAATGAGGACAGTCTAAAGGACCTCTGAGACAATGTTAAATGCACCAACCTTCAAATTATAGGGGTCCCAGAAGGAGAAGAGAGAGAGAAAGGGCTGAGAAAATATTTGAAGAGATAACAGCTGAAAACTTCCCTAACATAGGAAAGGAAACACTCATTCAGGTCCAGGAGGCACAGCAAGTTCAATACAGGATAAACCTAAGGGGGAAAGCACTGAGACAAATATTAATTTAATTGACCAAAAATAAAGACAAGGAGATAATATTCAAAGTAACTAGGGAAAAGCAACAAACAGAATATAAGGCCATCCCTATAAGGTTATCAGCTGATTTTTTCAGTCCAGAAGAGAATGGCATGATATATTTAAAGTGATGAAAGGGAAAAACTACAAATAAGAATACAGTACACAGCAAGCTCTCATTTAGAGTTGATGGAGAAAGCAAAAGCATTATAGACAAGCAAAAGCTAAGAGAAATTAACCACCACCAAATCAGCTTCACAACAAATGCTGAAGGAACTTCTCTAGGCAGAAAAGAAAGCCACAACTAAAAACAAGAAAATTAAAAATGGGAAAGCTCACCAATAAAGGGAAATTTACAATAAAGGTAGGAAATAATCCACACACAAATATTATATCAAAACCAGCAATCATGAGGAGAGTATAAATGCAGGATATTGTAAATGCATTTGAAATTAAAAGACCAGCAACTTAAAACAATCTTGTGTGTATACAGACTAGTATATCCAAACATCATGGGAACCACAAACCAAAAATCTAAAGGAGATACACACATACATAAGAAAAAGCAATCCAAATACAACACTAAAGATAGTCATAAAGTCACAAGAGAACAAAAGAGGAAGGGAAGAACAAAGACCTACAAAAAAAATTCAAAGCAATTAACAAAATGGAAATAAGAACATACATATTGATATTTATGTTAAATGTAAATGGATTAAATGCTCCAAACAAAAGACATACACTGGCTAAATGGATACAAACACAAGCCTCATATATATGCTGTTTACAAGAGACCCATTTCAGATCTAGGGACACAAATAGACTGAAAATGAGTGGATGGAAAAAGGTACTGCACGCAAGTGGAAATCAAAAGAAAGTTCGGTTTGTAGTACTCATGTCAGACAAAATAAACTTTATAATAAACATTGTTACAAGAGATAAAGAAGGACACTACCTAATAATCAAGGATAAGTTCAAGAGAAGAAGATATAACAATTGGAAATATATATGCATACAACATGGGCACACCTCATTGTATAAGGCAAATGCTAACATTCACAAAAGGAGAAATCAATAGTAACACAATAATGGTATGTTACTTTAACACCCAACTTATATACATGGACAGATAATCCAGACAGAATATTAATAAGAAAAAACAGGCCTTAAATGACACATCAGACCAGATGGACTTATATTTATAGAACATTCCATATGAAAGCAACACAATACACAGTTGTCTTAAATGCAAATGGAAAATTCTCCAGGACAGATCACATTTGGGGGCACAAAACAACCCTCAGTAAAGTTAAGAAAACTAAAGTCATATCAAGCAACTTTTACAATCACAATGCCATGAGATTAGAAATCAACCACAAGATGTTGCAACAGAAGAAAGGCTGGGGGAAAAATGTAATTGTAATGTATACATGTAAGGATAACCTGACCCCCTTGCTGTACAGTGGGAAAATAAAAAAAAAAAAGAAATCAACCACAAGGAAAAAAAAACTATAAAAACCACAAATACATGGAGGCTAAACAGTATGTTACTAAAGAACCAATGGATCACTGAAAGAATCAAAGAAGAAATTACAAAATACCTAGAGACAAGTGACAATAAACATACAACAATACAAAACCTATGAGACTGAACAAAAGCAGTTTTAAGAGGAAAGCTTATATCAATACAATCTCATCTCAGGGAACAAGAAAAATCTTAAACAACTTAACCTTTTTGTTGCTGTTGTTCTAGTTCTGTTAAAAATGCCATTGGGAATTTGATAGGGATTGCATTGAATCTAGAGATTGCCTGGAGAACATAGTCATTTTGACAATATTGATTCTTCCAAACTAAGAACGTGGTATATCTTTCCATCTGTTTGTGTCAATTTCAGTTTCTTTCATCAGTGTCTTATAGTTTTCAGAGTACAGGTCTTCTGCCTCCTTAACTAAGGCTTATTCCTAGGTAATTTATTCTTTTTGATATGATGGTAAACGAGATCATTTCCTTAATTTTTATTTCTGATCTCTTGTTGTTAGTGTACAGAAATGTAAGAGCTTTCTGGGTATTAACTTTGTATTCTGCAACTTTACCAAATTCAATGGTGAGCTCTAATAGTTTCTGGGTAGCATCTCTAGGATTTTCTATGTACAGCATCAAGTCATCTGAAAATAGTGGCACTGATTTGGTGGTGATTAATTCTCTTAGCTTTTGCTTCTCTATAATATTTTGGATTTTTCCATCAAATCTAAATGAGAGCTTTTCTGTGTACAGTATTCTTGGATGTAGGTTTTTAAAATTTGTATAGAAAAGCAAAAGATCTCAAATAGTCAAAGCAATCCTGAGGGGGGGGGGGGAAATGGAGCTAGAGGAATCAGCCTCTCTGGTTTCAGACTATACTACAAAGCTACAGTCATCAAAACAGTATACTACTAACACAAAAACAGAAATATAGATCAATGGAACAGGCTAAAAAGCCTAGAAATAAACCACACACCTATAGTCAGTTAATTTACAACAAAGGAAGCAAGAATATACAAAGAAGACAAGACAGTCTCTTCACTAAGTGGTGCTGGTAAAACTGGACAGCTGCATGTAAAAGAATGAAATCAGAACATTCTCTAATACCATACACAAAAGTTAACTCAAAATCAATTAAAGAAAATGTAAGACAAGATTATAAAACTCTGAGAGGAAAACATAGGCAGAATAGACTTTGACATAGATCTCAGCACTATCTTTTTGGATACCCTCCTGGATTAATGAAAATTAAATATAAACAAATGGGACCTAATTAAACTTAAAAGCTCTTGCACAGCAAAGGAAACCATAAACAAAATGAAAAGACAACCTATGGCTTGGGAGAATATATTTTCAAGTGGCAAATGAAACAACTGACAAGGGATAATCTTCAAAACATGCAAACAGCTCATTCAGTTTAATATTAAAGAAAAAACAGCACAATCAAAAAAAGGGCAGATAATCTAAATAGAGATTGCTCAAAATTATGCTCAACATCACTATTAGAGAGATACAAATCAAAACTACCATAAGGATTCATCTCATAACAGTCAGAATGGTCATGATCAAAATCCTACAAACAATAAATGCTGGAGAGGGTGTGGAGAAAAGAGAACCTTCCTACACTGTTGTAACAAATGTAAATTGGTACAATCACCATGGAGAACAAAACAGAGGTTCCTTGAAAGACTAAAAATAGAACGAACCACCATATGATCCAGCAATTCCACTCCTGGGCATCTATCCAGAGAAAGTCATAATTTGAAAAGATATATGCACCCAAATTTTCATTGCAGCACTATTTACAATAGCAAAGACACTGAAGCAACCTAAATGTTCATCAGCAGATGAACAGATAAAGATGAGGAACATACACATGATAAATACTACCCAGCCATAAGAATGAAATAATGCCATTTGCAGCAACATGGGTGGACCTAGAGATTATCATACGAAGTAAAGTAAGTCAAAGAAAGAAAGACAAATGTCATATACCACTTATATAAGGAATCTTAAAAAAGATACAAGACAGAAACAGACTCACCTACTTTGAAATAAACTTATGGTTACCAAAGGGAAAGAAGGAGAAGAGGGATAAATTAGGAGTTTAGGATTAACATAAGTATACTGCTATATATAAAACAGATAAACAACAAGGACTGACTGCATAACACAGGGAACTCTACTCAATATTCTGTAATAACTTATATGAAAAAAGAATGTGAAAAAGAATTCATATACATATATGTATAACTGAATCACTCTACCGTATATTTGAAAATAACACATTATAAATTAACTACATACTTCAATAAAAAGACAGTTAACCAAAAAAAAAAAAAAAAAAACAAAAAAGAGGAGTTCCTGTCGTGGCGCAGTGGTTAATGAATCCGACTAGGAACCATGAGGTTTCGGGTTCAATCCCTGGCCTTGCTCAGTGGGTTATCGATCCGGCATTGCCGTGAGCTGTGGTGCAGGCCGCAGATGCGGCTCGGATCCCGCATTGCTGTGGCTCTGGCATAGGCTGGCGGCTACAACTCCAATTAGACCCCTAGCCTGGGAACCTCCCATATGCTGTGGGAGCGGCCCAAGAAATGGCAAAAAGACAAAAAAAAAAAAGTTAACTCATGTCTCACTCATAGCCATTGTTAAAATTTTTAAATCTCCCCCCTTTTTTTGCCTAAGCCTTTGCAGTAAAGATATCTAGCTGTATAACACCATGTGTATATTCTTAAATATACTCTTTGATTCTAAAGCCCCCCCCAAAAAAGAAAGCAAACAATCCAAGTTAATGCACAATGATATGTGCTATACAGAGGATTACAAGGATGATGTTTTAGGTGACCTGGCTAGCTGTAATAATAAGGGAGAGAATTCTCTCAACCCAAAGCTTCCAAATAGGAAGAAGCTGGATGTGTACAAGAAAGAGCAAGGGACCATTGAAGCTTGCCCACACTGAGCAGAGTAAGTACACTGTGAGGTAGATAAGAGTGGTCCACAGTATGTGGGCATAGTAAGCCAGAGCCAAGAATTTGGATATATTATTCATTTTGATCCTCCATTTTATCCACCCTCACAATGTAACATCCAGGGCTTAATCCATTATATTACACATAGTGGATTAAAATAAATGGTTATTAGATATAACTTAAGCCAGATCTAGAATATAATATTCTTTTTTCCTCTCCTGTTTTCCCAACATCATACAGAGTTTCTGCTTCTTAAAAAAAAAAAAAAAAAGACAAAAAAAAGAAAAAGAAAAAAAGGAAACAAATAAATGGAACCCACAGGCATCTGCTCCTAGGAACTTTCCTAGTACACTAGGTAGCCCATTCCCCTAACTACTCGGCACTTCATGTATAATATTCACAAATTCATCATCAAAAAGTCTACAAACAGTAAGTGCTGGAGAGGGTGTGGAGAAAAAGGAACACTAGCACACTGCTGGTGGGATTGTAAATTGGTGCAACCACTGTGGAAAAAGTATGGAGATTCCTCAGAAAACTAAAAATAGAACTCCCATTTGATCCAGCAATCCCACTCCTGGGCATCTATCCAGAGAAAACCACGACTTGTAAAGACACATGTACTCCGATGTTCATTGCAGCACTATTTACAACAGCCAAGACATGGAAACAACCTAAATGTCCATCGACAGAGGAGTGGATCCAGAAGATGTGGTACATATACACAATGGAATATTACTCAGCCCTTAAAAGGAATGAAATAATGGCATTTTTAGCAACATAGATGGACCTAGAAATTATCATGCTAAGTGAAGTCAGTCAGACAATGAGACACCAACATCAAATGCTATCACTGACATGTGGAATCTGAAAAAAGGACAGAGTGAACTTCTTTGCAGAACAGATACTGACTCACAGACTTCAAAAAACTTATGGTTTCCAAAGGAGACAGTTTAGGGGGTGGGGGGATGCACTGGGGGTGTGAGATGGAAATACTTATAAAATTGGATTGTGATGATCATTGTACAACTACAAATGTAATAAATTCATTGAGTAATTTTAAAAAAAACCTTAAAAAAAACCCAACCAAATTCACTGAACTATTTAGTGAGTAATTTGACTCTGGACCATGAGAAACAAAAAATAAATCTGTGTTTAAGAAGACTACGGCAATTCATACAATCCAATATCACTGATGGAAGACAAGAAAATCTCCCTTCATTCCAGTGCAAACTCGCAACTGACAGCATCATATTAACATATTTTATAAACACATAGCCTACTATGAAAACAGGAAATGAAAATCTCATCAATCAACAATGGAGAAGCTTTCCTAAAAGACATATAGAAATCTATAGCAGTGAGTGGAGGCTAAAGCTGTGTAACCTGGGGGCATCAGGGAAGATGGGCTAGTCCCAAACAGAACTCACAGGGCTGACTGACACTAAGAGAAATGCTGGGCTCTCAGACCACACTGTATCTGCATAATGGAGACTCAACCATATCAGGGCAGAAATACAGACGGCCCTTGGCTGAAAGATGGGAGTCACTCACCTATATATAATGGGGAACAGCAGTCTAGATGCATGTCACTTACTCTGAGTAAGAATCCTGAGATTGTATTAGATTCTTACAGCTGCTGTAACTAATTACCACAAACCAGGTGGCTTAAAATAAAAGAAATTGATTGTCTCTATTCTGGAGGCTAGAAGTCTGAAATCAAGGTGTATGTGGGGCCATATGTTCTCCAACACCTCTAGGGGAGAACGCTTTCTTCCATATTCCAGCTTCTGGTGGTTTACCAGCAATCCTTAACACTTCTGTCTTGCAGCTGCATTATTCTATTCTCTACCTAGATCTTTACATGGTATTCCTCCTATGTCTCCTCAGTTACCAACCATATTGGATTAAGGGCCCAACCTACTACAGTATACCTCATTTTAACTTAATTAATTGCATCTTAGATGACCCTGTTTCCAAATAAATTCATATTCTAAAGTCTTCCAAAAAGACATGTTGAAGGTTACAACTTCAGCATGTCTTTTTTGGAAGACACAGTTCAACCCATGACACACAGAGAAATAGAAAACTAACACTCCTAGTCAAATTATGCAAGTGTGAGGGGAGAATAAAGATATTTTCAGACATATTCAACCCATAACAGTGATATATACAGAACAGCATCCCCAGTGGTTACTGCTAGAATATCATTTTTCTATAATTTATGTATCCATAAAATATGGTTTTATTGGATTCTAAATGTTATATAAATGTTATACTGTGGGTATCCTGCTGCTGCTTTCTGTTTTTCTCTTACATTTTTGAGATTTACTTACTTTGGAAAGCTAGATCAATTTTTAAAATTTCTGTATTGTATATGAGATATAACCTATTTTATCAAAACTTTCTCTTCTGGAGGAATGCATGTTATTCTCTATTTGCCTTTCAAGAGTGTATGCTTTTTCCCTATTGGCCTTATAAGAGTCATGCTCTGCCCTTCTCTCCCTGGCTGTGTGTTCTGAGAGGCTGTCCTCTTGGGACTGCATCCCTGATACACCCTTGTTCTCTGACTTAAGAGTTTGGTTTGGCCAATGCCAGGCACAATTGAGATCAGCTAGCAGGACAGGGAGGTGGTGCTTTTCCCTCACTAGTCCACATTTCTTATAGTTGTTGCATCCCTTTACCAAGCTTTTGGAGGGCAGCATTTCACCTGTGACTTCAGCTCTCCAAATTCCAGTGATACTTCATCCTCGTACTTACCCCTTTTGGATCTTGGGATCATAACGACTTCCATCCTTTGCTACTTCCTGGATGCTTTACCAATCTTCATTGATTCCCTAAACTTGCTAAAACTTGTAAATAGTCCTTTTAAAAAATGTCTCAATTTACTGTTTAAGTATGCCATCTATTTCTCATTAGAATTTTGATTGATACACTAACTCCAGAAGTTACCCTAAGACACAGTCCATAAAATTGTACTATGGTATTAGGTCATTCATACATTTGATGAGTGCAGGGATGAACTCTTTGCTGGGGGAATTAGGATCTTAATAATCTGAGGCAAACAATAACTGGTAACTTTACTACAACAAATCTTCCTCTGGCATGTGATATGCACCTGATGCTCTAGGAAATGTTTTCCCTTTAGTTTCCATCAGCAAATATAACCTACAACATCTCACCTTTGCCCAGCAGTTCAGCAGAACATCTCTGCTGTCTTTTATCAAAGCTATGTCTGATCTCTGTCACATTATACTCTAAACTAGAGCAGTGATCCTCACCAAGTGTCATTTGTCAACTGGTTTCTCGCCCATGTTTCTTACATGTCTCCAATGAATTAAGGAGCTTGTGTTAGAATATGAACTGTCACTGAGTACACTGCTTAGTTCAGCTATTTTTTCTTAGCAAGACCTTTTTGATGAGGGAGGAGTGCACTGATTTATATTCTAGTGTAAGCTCTTTACCTCATCATTGCAGATAGGACTTTGAATAGCTGGAATTCTGGTCTGGAAGGGTCTTGATTATCTTGACATGCAACAAAATATCATGTTGGGGCATCAAGAAGAAGCTAACAACCACATGTTTTGGGAAGACAAAGCATGCCTGGGGAAGGGAGGCAAGCATGTGAGAATTCACAGACCTTTGAGGTTATGAAGTTTCTAGTAGGACAATAGTGCAAAAATGTCAGGACATTCTCTCTTAAATGAGAGACAGCTTGCCTCACTTTGCACAGCTCACAGCAGAAAGAGCCCTAGGACCTAATTTATCTAAGGCATTAATTTCATTTGGGTATACTGCCCTGATCCATCTGCTGGACAACTTGTTAGGCTTCCTGTTGTAAGAGATATGTGGAACAAGAAAGGGTCTTCAGTAGGTCCAGGCTTTCGCAAGGTGACTTGCCACTTAGGCCTGTGACCCAGCAGACTGATCAATACTTAAAGAATTTGTGGCAGAAAGGGATAAAGTTTGTAGCCAGCAATAATAACATCACAAAGCAGATCCCTGAGGTTTTTGAAGGAAGGCTTTTCCTCTTCTGCCAACCACTATTTTCCAGTGGCAAAGCTGCTTTGGGTTTTCTACTTGGCCCTAATGGAAAAAAAAAAAAATCAAACCAAAACAAAACAAAAACCAGCCCAATATGGTATGGAACAGCATGTGACTCAAAGAACAGACTATAAGAATGGGTGGATGTTATGAAGACATTACAAAGTTGGACGTGGGCAGCAGCATTCATTCCCTTATGATATGTGATTGGTATGTATGTGTGGGTAAGACTGAGCCTGAACAGGTCAAGAAACCACAAGCAAATTTCAGGAGTGATGGCTCACAACCTCCTAACATCAGCCCTTATGCTTCACTTTCTCTTCCTTAACTCTTCTGGCCTTGTTGTGATCATATCATCATCATGGTCTTAATAGTTAGTGGCCGTATTGTCTGTTGGTGCATCAGTATCATTTCCATCCATCTTGCTTTGCAGGTCTAGGACAAGAGCTGGCAGACGACTATGGACAAAATTCAGCCTACCACCTGTGTTGTACTGTTCAGAACTGGGAATGGTTTTTACAACTACAAATGCTTGGGGGGGAATCAAAAGAAAAATAAGAGTTTATAACATGTAAACACTGTGTGAGATTCAAATTTCAGTCTCTCTGTGTAAGAATTTCCATACTACTATGACAAAGCCTAAAATATTGAGTATCTGGCCTGTTAGAGAAAAATTCTGTTGACCTTATCCATAAGCCTAGAAACTATATCATCTCAAATTCCCAGTAGATTAGATTACACTAACGAGAAGTTCTCTCAGGAGATTTAGAAGGAAAAAAAGAAGCAGAAAGTAGTTTTCTCCTACAAGGTTTACGGAAACTTCTTGGGCTTGGTAGGTGGCTATTAGGAGGTATCACCAGCAGCTTCTAGACTTTCTCCTATGAATTAGACACAAAGGTCCAGCAGAGATCACAAATTACTCCTGTACTTTATCATATCCTGAGTTTGAATGGCATTTTCCTCTGGGTTTCACTCTTCCTATCCTTTCAAAGACTTACACAGACTTTTCACTCCTGTATTTAATCCTTTCTTTCTGGAAATACCTATTGTAGGTATTTCTGATCTTCTACCCAAGCCTTTACAGAGCCAATAAGAAAAGCACTGAATTACTGGGAGAGAGTAACTAGCACAAAGCTACCGCCATAACTGGAAGTATATATTCTGTGAGAGCATATAAAAAAGAAATTCTCACCTATTCCGAGAAGTCAGGTAAAATTTCCCTGAGGAAATGAAGACTGATCTTAGATCTCAAAAGAGTTAAGAATTAACCAGGCAAAGGACTAGAACTTTCAGGCCAGAGGATGTGTTATAGGCATAAGAGCTGGTATGCAAATAACCCTTTAGGAGAAAAAAAAAAAATGGTGCTGTAAAGATAAAAATGCAAGTAGAGTTGAAACCTAAGAGAGGAATGCAAGACAAAGCTGGAGAGAGAGAGAGAGAGAGGCCATTTAACATAAGAGTGTCTAGATTGTGTTAACAATTAGGATCTATCTCCCATGAGCTACGGGAAACACTGTCATGACCTTTTGGTCATGAAAACTTTATGAAAGAGATGTCATAAGAAATGAAGTTGAGTAGCAAGTGGGAGAGTGATGAGAGAGGGGGGCACTCCAAGAATGGGACAAGATATGTTAGTGAGTTGTATATCAGCCAGTTTACCTGGAATGAAGTTTAGTGGAGATTAACTGTAAGACAAAGTAGAGAACCTAACACGGCAGGGGTTTGGAAAAACCTTTAAAGTGCCCCATAGTTGTCTGGGCACTCTTACAGAGATGGTTTTGTAGTGAACTTACACTGAAATATCAAATTTGAATTTAGTTTGAGAAATACTGTTGGCTTTTGTTAACGACAGTGTTTTGAATTTCTTGAAATAAGACAAAGAAACTTGAAGATATAGGAAATTGGTGGCTTTGGTAAAGATTTTACATCATTTCATACTAAAAAGATCTGTTGCAGGGTTATTCCTTATACCAGGGCTACAGAAATAGAGGAAATAGACTATGGCACTTTTGAGTATTAGAGGAGTTAATGCCAGATCTCCTAGGCTGTGTCTTCAGTACCCAGCTCTGGCAATCTTATCTCATGAAGAAGGCAAGAAAAGGATGCTAACTGAAATTTGACATACAGGCCTTTGAGACACATTAAAGAATCATATATGTTTAAAAGTACTATTTCTTGTCTTTGAAATAACTTCCACAAATAATTTGGTGTACATTTACAACAGCTAGCTAAGAAAGCAGAAGTATCATTGCAACAGAGTTAGGAAATGCTACAGGTCAGCTTACATGAAAAGAAACCCTGAAGTGGGGATTAGTACATAATTTATTGGGGAAGTGTTCTTGAGAGCAACATATAGGAAGGGTGAGGAAAGGAGGATTGGGCTGAGGGAAAAGTTTAACTATAAAGCAGTTGCAAAAGAGCTGGGATCAAACTTCAGAGTTTCAGGGTACACCAACTGAAGCAAAGAGGCCAGGTTTTGTATGCCTATACCAACCAATTATTGACTGCAGGCTACCCAGAGGGAAGGGACACAGCCTGGAATGAGGAAGCTTCCACAAACCAAGAGTAATTCCAAAAGAAGGGCTCAGCTATGAGCTGTCAATAGTCAGCATTTCTGACAGCTGCAGAATGGCTGCATAGGCTCTGAGGAGGGACCTGGGAGGTCCACCACAGCATGTATTACAGTTCACCCCTATGTGTCTCTTGGATCCATTTACCTCACCTAATGAATTCATCCCATTTGAAATCAGCTCTTCCAAGATTCTGGTTGACTTCTATTACCAGGAAAACACACAAGAGGAAAGTTAATGGCACAAACTGAAGACCCCACTGCTGCAGCTAATTTCAGGGATACATACCATTTTCCTCCTCTATTCGTCACTCTAGATTTAACTAGAGTCACCCATGACTAGTTGCTCTGCTGGTCTTGATGATTTTTGCAGTTGATGCAGACTTTAATCACAAGGGATGAGAGCCTCTAGTCCTGTGCATTTCCCAAGCAATAGCTGCTGTACTTGACCATTTACTGCCAATAATGAACACAGGAAAACCAACAGATACTTCAGTGGACCAACTGAGTGCCAAATGAATTCTTCCTTGTCTCTATTATGTACCAGCAGCCTTGCCTCCCCATGAATAGCAAGATTAATTATACCTGTCATGATGGCACCTCCGCTGCTTGCCTGCTGAACTCTGGGTACAAGAAATTTGAAGTGTCCAGGAATCAATCTTGACTTAAAGTTTGGTGGGACTCTTACTAACTCCTCTAGCAGAAATGTTCCGTCTGGAAGCAACAATGTCTAGAGCCACAGAGCCTAGAATTAAAGGCACAGGAAGCAAAACTCCAAGTAGGTCACTGAGACTGATGATCATTAGAACCACCCTTTGGCTCCTGTGCCCACGTGTGTATGTACTGGGGACACCACACAATGTAACGTATGTTGATTTTTGGAGATGTGTCATATCATAAAGGATGGTGACCCGTTATCCAAGCCAGTGTCTTATCTATACATTCCATCACCCCAGCAAGCTGGCAGCTTCCAGGTAATATGGAATGTAACAGAGCCAACGGATCCCATGACTATGTGCTCACTGCTGAACCATGTTTGCTTCAAAGTGGTTCCTCTGGTTTTGCTTATTGTTTTGAAGGACCCCATGTTGGTAGATTGAAACTGTAAATCTTTGAATAGTGGCACTGGTTGACACCCTGAAAGCAAAAATGGTTACCTATACTCAGAATAATTTTTGGTTCCAGTCAACACAAATCACTGGTCTTTGCAGTGTAGAAGGAATTTAATGTCCACAACTTGCCAGCAAATGACTAGTTCATCTCAAGGGATCATGCCATACTAGAAGCTCCGCATTGGTCTCAGTGTTGCTGTCAGACTGGATATCTGTCAGTGGTTAAGTACATAGATTGTGTAAGAATAAATTAGCTGTTTAATTCTGTCCACTGGAAGTGGTAGATATCCTCTGGTATTAACATACAGTACAAGGAACTTCATACTCCATGTCTTCTCTGATATATGTAGCCACATACATGTTTCCCAAATCTCCTTACCTGCAATCTTCCAATTTGGGGGCCCATCCCAGGGCCCCAAACAGTCAAGTCATTCATCACTGTCCGTGAATCAATGTATATTCACACATGTCTATTTCTCTTTCCATACAAAGTCAATGACCAGGAGCACTACCTCAAACTATTGAGTGTTATAACTTTCTCTACCCTTTGTCTTTCAAGGCCAGCACTAAGTACAGCTGTAGTGAAATAGCTGTCTGTTGTCAGCTGTACCCATATTCTGAGCCAATTAATCTAGGAACTGAGTTAGGCCTCTTTTATTCAAGTTTTAGCTGGACAATTCTCAATTTCGTATTGCTATTTGATTAGAAAAGAGCGCTGGCACAACAGCAGTGGGTGACATGGTGGTTTGCACTATCTTACTGTACAGTTTACTTGTCTTCTTTTGCTTGTTCCAGGTAATACCTCTTGCATCTTATGATGAATTGATTAAGCTAGACCTATCTGATCTTATGACTTGGTAGGTCCAGGAAAACCCAATTCAAGGTGGGTGGCTCTGTCTTCTTTGTGGCTTGGTGTTTATGGTCAGATGCTCCATTTCTTCCAGGGCGCAGTAGCAAACCAAGAGCTGTTTTTAGAATGATCAATTCTTTGTTCCAGATAGCATGGCATTAACCAGAATCCATGCTGTGATTCTGCTATTAGGAAATACCCCCAATGCCACAAGGTATCTTTCCCATCACAGATAACTTTGATACAAATGGGTCTCTCAGGTTTCTGGGCCCAAGTAGCAGGAACCCTTGAACTGCATTTTTTTCCACTTGGGAGGTAAAAGATGCAATCCTTTGTTTTCCACTCTGGATAATTCTTTGTTCTTTACTTTTGGATGTCTCAGCCTGCCCTAGACCACTGGACTTCTATAAACTTTATTGATGTGGCATGCCACTGAATCTACCACACTCAGGAGTTGCTATTTTTAAACAAGGTCTACAATGTACTTACCACTTCTTGTCTGCAGGTCTAATTAGCATTTTTTCATTGAGTAATGAACTAATTTGCAAATGTCCAAATGTCCATGTCCTTATAGACTAATTTATGACAGAGAATAGCATAAAACTGCAGATCTAGGGCAATACCATAAATATGTGCTGCTATTCATCCCATGTGCTTCTACTAGAGATGAAAGGAACTAATTTCCTAGATCAGTAGCCACATACCATCTTCCCAAGGCCATGTAGATTTGCTCTAGTAAAGATAAAATATTTAGAGGGCAAACTACAATTAAAGTTAATGCCTAATTGAGTCTGTGGTAACAAGTGTTACCTAGAGGATCTATCTGGTTTCTGTAAGTGCCAAATTGGTGAGTTAAATGGCACTATGATATGGACCACCACCCCTGCATCCTTTAACTATTTAAGAGTGACATTTATGTCTGCTCTTTCCCAAAGTTGCAATATTTTTCTAAACAGTTTTAGTGAGATATAATCCATATACCATCAATTCACTCATTTATACTGCACAACTGAATATTTCAAGTATAGTCACAAACTTGGACAGTATTGGTTTTGTTTTACCATCATATGAGGAAGTTTCAGAGGATTCCCCTTGGTTTTATTAATACAACAGCTCTTACCTTACAGATCAAGGAGCCAATGTGGATATCTGACCAACTCACAAGATGTCAATATGAGTCAGACATTTGGAGACTGGAGAAATGATCACTGGGTGTGTCCATGGACTTGGTGAACTGAATTTGGGCCAGGGTTCCATTTAGCACCTGACACCAATTAGCCACCAATCTAATGTGGATAGGGAGTGATGATGCTTCCAATAGTCCTCTCTCTAAATGTTGGAGTATTCTTCCTTTTTCAATATGAAGTAATAAATGTCATGGTTCTCTTTAGGAAAGAACTGGGGGGATGACAATCTATATGCCTGTCATGGTGCTATAGCTCTCATGGTTGACCAGTTTCGCCTACAGTCAGTGCAGTTCCTAGTTCTGAGAACTAGCTCAGGTCTGGAAACTGGGTAGTCAATCATGACGTGTTATTGGGTGGCCTTGTGATAGTGAACCATTAATTTATTTTAGTTGCATAGATTGTACTCACCTGTAGACCATACATTTATCTTGCTCTGGTAATACCATGTTTTTTTAACTGCCTCCATAGCTCTCTGTGTGTCTCCCTCCACTTTCAGTATATCCTACCATAGCTCTGGTCTATAGAGGACAACCCTCAACATACCCTTAAAACATCATTGTCATTCTCCCAAGCACATTCTTTATCATGGAGAAATGGAGGGATAAATGGAGTTTGTAAAGGAGTTTCCTTTGGGTCTTCCAATAAATATGGTCATCTGATCGTTTTCTTGGATTTATATAGATTATCAATTCTAGTACGTCCATTTTTGAGTTCTTTAATTTTTATCATCACCATTTGTCCTGAGAGTCTTGATATTTTCACTTCACTGACTGTGGGCTACTACTTTTCAGGCATCTTGAGCTAATCCAGCAGTGTAATAGCACTGTCTCCCAAGTTCTTATGAGTGTATTAAATCCTTGAGTGATTTATAGTGATCTCATATTAATTAAAATGTCCTCCAAAGACATCCTGAAAAAGAAAAATGGAGCTGGAGGAATCAGGCTACCAGACTTAAGACTATACTACAAAGCAACAATCATCAAAACTGTATGGTACTGGCACAAAGACAGACATATAGATCAGTGGAACAGGATAGAAAGCCCAGAATTAAACCCACGCACCTACAGCCAACTCATCTATGACAAAGGAGGCAAGAACATACAATGGAGAAAGGACAGCTTGTTCAATAAGTGGTGCTGGGAAAACTGGACAGCCACATGGAAAAGAATGAAATGAGAACACTCCCTAACACCATATGCAAAAATAAACACAACATGGATTAAAGACCTAGATATAAGACCAGACACTATCAAACTCTTAGAGGAAAACACAGGCCCAACACTCTCTGACATAAACGACAGCAACATCTTCTCAGATCCACATCTTAGAGAATTGACAATAAAACAAAAATAAACAAATGGGACCTAATCAAACTTAAAGTTTCTGCACAGCAAAGAAAACCTTAAACAAAACAAAAAGACAACCCACAGAATGGGAGAAAATCTTTGCAAATGAATCAACTGACAAGGGATTCATCTCCAAAATTTATAAACACCTTCTGCAGCTCCATACCAAAAAAAACAAACAACCCCGTCCAAAAATGGGCAGAAGATCTAAAGAGACAATTCTCCAAAGAAGATATACAGATGGCCAAAAACCACATGAAAAGATGTTCAACATCACTCATTATTAGAGAGATGCAAATCAAAACCACTATGTGGTACCACCTTACACCAGCCAGAATGGCCATCATTCAAAAGTCTACAAACAATAAGTGCTAGAGAAGGAGTGGAGAAAAGGAACCCTATTACACTGTTGTTGGGAATGTAAATTGGTGCAACCACTGTGGAAAAAGTATGGAGAGTCCTCAGAAAACTTAAAATAGAACTCCCATTTGATCCAGCAATCCCACTCCTGGGCATCTATCCAGAGAAAACCATGACTCAAAAAGACACATGTACTCCGATGTTCATTGCAGCACTATTTTCAATAGCTAAGACATGGAAACAACCTAAATGTCCATCAACAGAGGAGTGGATCCAGAAGATGTGGTACATATACACAATGGAATATTACTCAGCCCTTAAAAGGAATGAAATAATGGCATTTTTAGCAACATAGATGGACCTAGAAATTATCATGCTAAGTGAAGTCAGTCAGACAATGAGACACCAACATCAAATGCTATCACTGACATGTGGAATCTGAAAAAAGGACAGAGTGAACTTCTTTGCAGAACAGATACTGACTCACAGACATTGAAAAACTTATGGTCTCTGGAGGAGACAGTTTGGGGAGTGGGGGGATGTGCTTGGGTTATGGGATGGAAATCCTGTGAAATTGGATTGTTATGATCATTATACAACTACAGATTTGATGAATTCATTTGAGTAATTAAAAAAAAATCATACGTCAAAGAATAAATGGTCCTGCTATCCACTTGCTATCCATCTGGCTTCCCAGTTCAGAATCACAGGTAATCCTCCTAACCCTTCTTACTCCCAACATGTTACCTGTCACCAACTCCTATAGATTCTCTACCTCCTTTGCCCATTCCTTCCTTAATGTCCTCAAGTACTTCTTGCTTGAGTTGTTAAATTTTTAATTAACCTCCCATTCTCCAAGTAAGTACTCTACATAATCCATTTTGCACACAACTGCACGAATACAAAATTGTATATATGGCCACCTTGCTGTACAGTGGAGAATTGACAGAACACTGTAAACCAGCTATAATGGAAAGAATAAAAATCATTATTTAAAAAAAATGTCCTTATCCAACTTTGTACTCTGTCCCCTTGTTATAGCACTCTCAAGATCCAGGCTCATAAGCACTCTCACAACTCCCACCCATATACATTGCTTAGGTCCTTCAGTGCCTTTGGTATCTAGTAACTTTCCTCTCTTTGCAGGCCTACCACTTTCTTTGCCTTTTTTGTGACCCAACCCTAGATGTTCTTCTGGCAGCAGCACAGAAATTAGGGCTATATATTGAGCAAAGAATCTGTTGTCTTTTAGAAAAGAAACCTATGCTTTGTATTCAAGCAAGGGGAAAATGGTAACCTTTTCGAAGGGGCAATGAGATTATCTCTGGAATCCAGGATTCTGAGGATTCAAGATCCCTTAGTACATTTTCCTAGATGCACCCATTCTGAGTCACAGAGTCCCACTCTTTCTCAGTCCCTGACCTTGGCATAATATACCTGCAAGGGTAAGAATTCAAGCTGTTCTGGAGCATGGCCTCTTACAATTAAGGCCTGGGTATGATCCTCAGTGTTTTCTGCTCTCTAGCTGCAGGAAGTGACAATCTGTGACCCACTGAATTTACCACTCTACCTTATGCTGGTGACTAATCACATTTAGCTTTTCACTGCCTTTTTTTCAATATGCCCGCTGTCCCAGTAATAATGATATGATCCCATAATTCTTATAATTCTTATTTCTTCCAAATCTTTCGAATCCTAAGATATTTCACCTATCAATACATTCCATTTCACCAGTATCTCACCCCACTTCACCACTGGTAAAAATTCTAATAATTGCACTGCAAGTGATTGGATCTTTACTGCCACACGGCCAGCAGCGGATCTGGCTCCAAAATAACATTTCTGAGTTTGTTTCCTATGTATACTCCTAGTACCAATTCTCTCAGGGTAGATTCCCCAGTAAACAGACTCCAAAACTCAAGGATGTGCAGGTAGGTTTTTCAGGGAGTGCTTTCACTGGGGAACAACACAAGTAAGGAATAAGGAAGGGAAAATGGGGCAGAGGATGAAACCAAACTGTGATTAGTTGCAACAGATACTTCACCCAATCCTACAGAGGTTTCTGAAACTTGGATAGTCCTTCAGAATTGTCTCAATTGAGTCAAGAGGATCAAGAACTTTGTACCACAACTTAGAATACTCATTACATTCAAGCAGCCCCTAAGGAAGTGTTTTAATATTGACTGAGGCAACTTCTTTCAACCAAGGATAATTTCTAGAGATGAAATGAACTGGAGCCATTGGCAGCAGCACTCCTAGCAGCTAAAAGAATGAATACTTTAGTTTTGAGCCCTTAACATTTATTTCAACTAAAGTGTTACTAAAGTAATAATCAAAAGTATGAAACTAATACATATTTAGGCTTTAAGAGAAAGAAAATGTGCAGAAATATGTAATCTTGTAACATTTGTATTATAAGAAATAAGTGGAAAGATAAAAGAACAGAAACACTAAGCCTTTGGGGCCAGCTCACCTTTAATGATTAATATTTCCCCTCCAGCTAAATTTGACTTTAAAGAAATCCCTGCCTACCATACTGGGTTTGAAGACCCAGAAAAGACAAGCACTGAGAATTTTATAATAATGCTATAATCAACTTTGGGCAGAGAAAAATTTTCAAAACTGATACCTCTGACATTAGGAGTTCTGGGTTCTTAAGGAAACACAAGGGAACTCTCTTATAATTTTATAACTACTTTTAAAAATTTTTGACTAGTTCTGTTTTGCCACTTGAGACATCTCTTTTACATAAAAATTAGAGGAAGCAGAGACTGCATCCAAAACACTGGGTTTCAAGTCCTGTCTGCAACCTCCTAACTGGATGACCAACAAGTTTTTTAATCTTTCTATGCCTCAGTTTCCTAGATATATGGGAATGATAATGAACCTCCCTAAAGGGTTGATAAGATTAAATGAGTTAAGAAAGGTATTTTGCAGCATCACTCAATGATTTTGGTTATTCTGTTGTTTTAAGTAGATGTTTGGTTATCCCTTCATACATAATCTTGATAATCTTAAAGCCTCTTAGCAGATTAGATATGCTGCATCTCTATTGTCTTCTGTTGGTCTTTACAGCAAATGGCTGTTACTGCAAATGGCTGTTAGAGCAGATGCAAACTGGTTGACTGAGATTAATTGAGGAATCTGTGTCAAAAATAACCCATTTATGCCAGGACTGACATTATAAATCTAGACTGTTGGCATCAAAATAGGAAATATTCCTAGTCCAGATATTGCCATATTTCAGTGTTTTTAGAGACCATGAGGATTATTTTTACATTCTTTTTAAATTATTTATTTTTGGAAATATTAAGTCTATATTAAGTATGAGAGCTATCATTGTAACTTGTTTATAGAACAAGTCAGTCATTGTAGGGTACAAGCGGGAAAGTTTACTTTTTCTTCACTATTGCTTTCAACCTGTTTGGTTTGATCTAGACTTCTTTATCCCTTGATGATATCTAGGGCAGACAGATCTCATAACTTCCTGAGAACTTTCAATTAAATGAAGTATATGTGTTATAAATTCCTAACAGACTACAACATGACTCAATCTTAATCCAGTTTTAAAAAGCAACCCCCTTCCCTATCCTAACTCACACTGACCGAGGGCTTGTGGTCCTGAATTAGTAGAAGGCCTATTCATTTATTCCTCCTCCTTAACTGACACAAAACAATCTGAAGCAGCACAGTGAAACAGAGAAGAGATTAGAACCAAAGTGTAAATTTTTACTTACTTTTTATTTCTTTGGTGCTGCGATTTTATTTCCTCTTGGCTGCTGCTGACAGGCTGTCAATGCCTTCTTTGGGAAAGAAATCCAAAAGTCAGCTTCTGCTGCCTTTCATTCCTTGGAGGAGTTGTGGAGACCTCCGCATTGCATGGTTTAATGCTATTGATGATGTCCTCTCTGGATGACATCTGGTCATACCCAACTCAGATCCTACACATGGTGGGTTTATTTCAAAGTCTCTCACTTTTGAATTTCTACTGCAATGAGTCCACCTTCATAAATGGGGACCTTCCACATGCATTCATCCTAGCTCTGTTACGGCAAACTGTTGGGAGTTGTGGCTGTTTATAGCTCGCTGTCTTCAGGCCCTGCAACAAGGGAATGCTTGAGTTAACTTCAGCATTATCCAGATAAGAGGTAGGTATCTGATTCTATACCCATGTATGCTCTCAAACCCCAGAGGACAGAAGCTAAGCTACTGAGAATTCTCTCATTGCACCCCACCTTGGTGAAGCTCATCAAGCACAGGAGTGAGATGATCATCTCTGGATTCTTGTCTTGGGCAGCAAATCTCTTGAAAAGGAAAAAGGAAGGAGTTCCCGTCGTGGCTCAGAGGGTAATGAATCGGACTAGGAACCATGAGGCTGCGGGTTCAATCCCTGGCCTTGCTCAGTGGGTTAAGGATCCGGTGTTGCCGTGAGCTGTGGTGTAAGTGGCAGACGCGGCTCAGATACCGCATTGCTGTGGCTCTGGCGTAGGCCTGCGGCTACAGCTCTGATTAGACCCCTAGCCTGCGAACCTCCACATGCCACAGGTGTGGCCTCAGAAAAGGCTAAAAAAAAAAAAAAAAAAAAAAAAGGAGAAAGGAAGATGGGAAAAGCCACAGCACTTTTCTTCAATCTCGTAATGACTATCTGAAAAGACAACTAGTTTACTTCCCAGAAACTCTTTCCAAATTTCTAATCTTCTCTTTATATATTTTAGATTTGGGTGCTGGTCTGATCACAGTAGAACTGTCAGATATACCTTCAAAAAAGTCCCTCAGAGATGTGCAGATTGGCTCTTCTTTTGTCTGGGCTCCTATAATTTCAAATATTGGTGCTTTAGCCAAAAATCTAAGAGATCAAAAAAAAGTTCAACGAATCTCTGGGGGATGTTGAAAAATTTGCTTAATCTCTTTGTTCTTCATTTTTCTCATTTGCAAAACGGATAATAGTACCTACACAGAGAGATGCTATAAAATTTAAATAAAGTAATCTGTGTAAAATCTATGCTGTTTAGTACAGGGTTTTTTTTTCTTTTCTTTTCTTTTTTTTGAAAAACAAAGCCAGTGGAAAAACCAAAAGGCAAAGCAAACCCAGCCCCCGGCATGGGAGGCATGGAGCTAGCAGGAGCTCCTCTTGCACTATGGGACGAGCGGTGTGTGCCAGCGGACACCACCTGTACCTACTTGATGCCCCAACGCGCCGCAACCTGGAAGAGGCCGGCACACTTTCCGCACGACGTGCTTCACCGTCCACTCGCGCAGCCCCTTGCCCAGGAGGGCGCAGCAGGCCTGGGTTAGGCTGTCGCGCCTCCGGATCTTGAAGATGCTGTCGCTGAACGCGGTCTCGATGGGATCGAGAAGCGAGACTCAACGTCCTGCTTTTGGCCAGCAACGGGATAGGGACATTGTCCAGCACCTCGCTCCGGACCATCTTCTCAAATACTTGTTTGGACTCAGACAGCCTCTCTTCGTCTACAGACACTGATGCTGTGATTCTCTGCATGGTGCTTGTTCCACAAAGCCTTCAGCTCTTCCTGCCCACCTAGGTCCCAGAAAGTAAGGCGAGCCTTTTCACCGTCCACGGTGCCAGTGTTTACGCCCACGTGCTGGTGATTTGGAACAGACTCTTCCTCTTGGAGTTCTTGGTAAAGCGGGTTGACTGCTCCAAGAAGGTCGTCCTCTAGGCACTGTCTAGATCCAGGATCAGGATGCAAGACTGATTCTTCTGAAATCTGTACTTGCACTGGCCTGACCGCAGCGTGTATACCCTGCACCCGCCAGGCCCAGGAGCCCGCCGCACGCCAGGTCTGCTGACCCCGCGTTGACCCTGCGTTGACCCCACGCTGACCCCACGCTGACCACGTGCAGCGCCTGACAGGACGGAGGCCGGCTCTAGCGCAGTTCTTAGTACACCGTAAGAATTCATTTAGCGTTAAGCTACTCTTACATAATCTGGTATCTTTATTTAACAATATTTATCTATAAATACATGTTAATGGAGTGAATATTTATTCATATACTTAACATTTACTAAACACTTAACTGTCATAGGCATTTTGAGAGGGATAATGAACAGATCAAGACAGCTGTCGTAAAGCTTACGTTCTAGTAGGGAAAGGCAAATAATAAACAATCGAGTAAGATTTATAATGTGTTGGATTAAAAAAAAGCCAAGGAGAGTGGATCAGGAGTGTGGAGAAGTGCTGCTATTTTAAGTGATGTAAGGACTCACTGATGCAGTGAGTGACATTTGAACAGAGATCTGAGGTAAGAATATTATTTAGCATGTTAGCAGAAAATGTGTTAATTAAATTCAGTATTAAAATCTCCAAAAGTATGATACTGTTTATAACTAAAACAGGTAACTAAGCCTTATGCCAGATGAAGAAAAAATTACCTTAAGTGGAGTAGATTAATTTGGATTTTCATGAGGCAGTTTATACTATATATTAAAAATATGACTTAGTCCAGTTTGGAGATCTTCCTTTCTCTTGCCTTCTGATTTTTTTGTTTAAGGTCAGGCATGAGGGGATAGGAATTGTAACAGGCCCTTAGTGTGAGGTTCTGTGTTAATCTGGCTAGAAATTGGGCTGTGTTTAATGTTTGCTGTGCTGTGCCATTGGCTTCAGTGTTCTCTAATGTCCTTTTGTTTTGTTTCTCTATTGTTTTGGAGCTTCTCTAAAACCTCCTCCTTAGACAGAGTATGCACATTTCAGCTCTTTTGGGGGATATCTATTGTTATTTGTTATACTGGAGTCCTTTTGGTGTGGTAGTAAGGTGTAGGGGAGGAAAAGTGGCCTATAATCTTAATCTCAGTCATTTAGTGGGCCTATGTCTGTGGGCTTTGACTTTTGTAAATGTTCTTTGCTTTCTCCCTTCTCCCTTAGGTGAATTAGGAAAGCTAGAGGGAGTTGGAGTTGAGTGAAGGCCCTTACCTCTATCTAGGGTAAGGTGTTGGCAGAGTCTTTTCCACAGGATAGTAGGCTTTTGTTATGGAGAATGCTCTAGATTCATTTCAGAATGGTTACTTGTCCTCCACCTGCAAGAGCCAGAATGGGATCTTTCATAGCTCTTCCCCGAAAACCTGGAGGGTTTCCAGAAGTAAAATGCATGAAAGTATAGGGACAAGATCTTTTTAAAAAAAAAATTATTGAAGCATAGATTATATAGAGATATGCACAAAACCTAAGTGTGCAGTTCACTGAATTTTCACCAAGAGGAAATATCCATAGAACCAGCAACCTGATCAAGAAATAGACAACATCCCAGAACGCCACTAATCACCACTTCCAGTCATTATCCTTTCTAAGGTAATCATTTTCCTAACTTCTCAGAGCATAGATTAGTTTTACCTATTTCTGAGCTTTATACAAATGTAATAAAAAAGGAAATTTTGTATGTGTCCAGTTTTATTTCAATCAAGATATTGTTTGTAAGACTAAACTGTGCCATTGAATGTAGAACTAATTCATTCACCCTCATCACTGCATAACATTTCATTGTGTGAATATAATATCATTTATTCATTCATTCTGCTGTGATGAACATTTGAATTGTCTCCTGTTTTATCTATTAAGGACAGTGCTGCTATGTACTAGTGTACATACTTTTTTTCATAAGCATGTGTAGTCATTTCTGCTAAGTGTATATCTAGGAGTGGAGTATACGCATTTGTCACTTGTAGGTATTGAGTGCCAAATTGATATTCAGAGCGGCTCTAACACTTTAAACATAGGAGAGTTCAAGTAACTCCACATGCTTACCAATAATGGTTATCAGTCCTTTTCAATTTAGCCATTTTTGTGGGTGTGATGTGAAAAGAATAGCTGATAAAATGTAAAATCTACATGTTAATTTTGAATACTGGCTGTATGGAAGTCTTGAATTCCAAGTTTTGTCTCTTCAGCATCTTAATATTTTTGCAAGTTCTCTGGGTTTTCTGCCTCTTTGCCTTTGCCCCTGACTAGATCCTTTGTCCAGAATCTTGTTCTCTCACTGTGCTCCAAAAGTTGGCAAATGCCCTGAGGGAAATGTGTTTTCCTTATCTCCTTTTTTTTTTCTTTTTGTGACTTAAAACAATGGTCATCATATTATTATCTCTCACAGTTTCTGTGGGTAAAACATTTGGAAAGATTTAGCCCAGGATATTCCATGAAGTTCCAGTCAGTGATGTAGAGCTGAAGCAGAGGAATCTGGAACAGCTGGGGACTGGCTCTTCATGTAATCTTGGGGCCTATGTCGTCCTGCTTCATGTAGTTTATTTGGATTTGGACTCTACATGTGGTCTGACAGTTTGGGCTTCTTACAGCATGGTGGCCTAACGGTGGTTGGATTGCTTATGTGGTGGCTTTAGAACTTGAATTCTCAAGTTCTATGCTTCAACAGTTCCCCAAAACCTTCAAAATTATATGTGTGTGTGTGTGGTGTATAAACATATGTATGTATGTATATATCATACATCATAAACGGAGGTAGAAATAGAAGTCCTTTTTGATGAGCTCTTATTTGTTCTTTGGAAAACTTTCAAAGGTTTCTGTGAAACAAAAAATGATTTTTACAATTGTTTGTTTGCTTTGCTTGTATTTTAGAGAGAAAATTCTAGCCAATATAGTCTCTAAATGTTATTTCTCTTCCACAGGAGAATCAATATAGGATGAGCTCTTCTGAAACTTGTAGATTTCCAATTTAAAATAGAGTGTCATGAGTTCATGCTTAAAGCTTTTGGTATAAGCCACTTTCAGAAGTATTGAGGACAGCCTTACAATTCACAATATATATCGAATACTCTGTGGTGACTACAATTTAGTAGAAAGGCAGATGGATAAATGCGTTGACATCATTTTGCCATACACAAACATACCACTAAATGTATATCTGAAAGTGCTGAAAAGAGCAGTGCATAGTGTCATTTTATGAAATGTAAATAGTATATTTGTGTTGAGAATTGATGGGGAAAAAGAAGAAAGTAATCCACTGTAAATGTGTTTTAACCAGGAGACCAGGTTTTTTCTTAAAAAAAAAAAAAAGCAAAGACCATTAGTTAGTTGCCTTAGGATCACAACACTCAAAGAAATAGTCAACAAAAAACTGAGATGAAGCATCAGGAAGAAGAAAATGTTGAAAAACAGATGCAGAATTATTTTGTTTCTTTTTTTAATTTTCCAAATTATTTGGAATTTAAACAAAGTCTGCTCAGTCTACTCAATGAGTACAGAAATGTTCTGTAATTTTTTAAAAGAGCAAATGTTACATGGTGCTATTATAGAACTTCTAACCCCAGCCATATTTAAGTTGCTAACAATTTAAAACATGTATTACTGCACAAATGAAACAAAATAATATGTTTCTAATTTCCAGAACCTAAACAAAAATGGACCAGATACTGAGAACAGAGATGTAGGAATTGTGTCCTTTTTTACTGATCTAAATGGAAACTATAGGAAGCATTTGTGTCAGTGATCTACACGAGAATATTGTTCATTCTTTATGCCAGTGATGTGCATTTTTTTGTCTGCTCTTTACAGAAGAAATATCTGATACTATTCTAGGCATACCTCATTTTATTGTGCTTTGCTTCATTGCACCCCACAGATAATTGTGCTTTTTAAAAACTGAAGGTGTGTGGCAACCCTATATTGAGCAAACCTTTTGACACCATTTTATCCAAAAGCATTTTCTCGCTTTATGTCTCTGTGTAATTTTGGTGGTTCTCCCAATATTTCAGAATTTTTCATCATCATATTTGGTATGGTCATCTTTGATCATGATCTCTGATGTTATTATTGTAGTTGTTTTGGGGTGCAATGTAGTACTCCCATGTAAATAAGACAGAAAACGTAGGAGTTCCTGTTGTGGCTCAGTGGGTTAGGAACGTGACATTGTGTCTGTGAGGAAATGGGTTTGATCCCTGGATTTGCTCAGTAGATTAAGAATCTGGCGTTTTCACAAGCTGCAATGTAGGTCACAGATGTGCCTCAAATCCAGTGTTGCCGTGGCTGTGGTGTAGGTCTGCAGGTGCAGCTCTGATTTGATCCCTAGTCCACGAACTTATATATGCCACAGGTTCAGCTGTAAAAAGAGAAGGAGAAAAAAAAAAAGAAAACTTAATTGGTAAATGTCTATGTGTTCTGACTTCTCCATTGACTAGACGTTCCCTGTCTCTCTACTTTTCCTTGGGCCTTCCTAGTCCCTGAGAAACAGTGATTTTGAAATTAGGTCCATAAATAACCCTGCAATGGAATCTAGGTGTTCAAGTGAAGAGTCACATGCCTTTCATGTTAAATCAGAAATTCGAAGTGATTAAGCTTCGTGAGGAAGGCATATTGAAAGTTGAAATAAGCCAAAAGCCATGCCTCTTGCACCAATTAGTCATATTGTGAATGCAAAGGAAACATTTTTGAAGGAAGTTAAAATTACAACCCCAGAGGACATGTGAATGGTAAGAAAGCAAAATAGCATTATTGCTGATATAGAGAAAGTTCTATTGGTCTGGATAGAAGATCCAGTCAGACACTACATTCTCTTAGCCAAAGCCTAATTCAGAGAAAGGCCTAACTTTCTTTAAATCTGTGAATGCTGGGAGTTCCCGTCGTGGTGCAGTGGTTAACGACTCTGACTAGGAACCATGAGGTTGCGGGTTCGATCCCTGCCCTTGCTCAGTTGGTTAACGATCCGGCGTTGCCGTGAGCTGTGGTGTAGGTTGCAGACGCAGATCGGATCCAGCGTTGCTGTGGCCCTGGTGTAGGCCAGCGGCTTCAGCTCCGATTAGACCCCTAGCCTGGGAACTTCCATTTGCCACGGGAGCGGCCCAAGAAATGGCAAAAAGACACACACACACACAAAAATCTGTGAATGCTGAGAGGTAAGGAAGCTGAAGAAGAAAAGTTTGAAGCTGGGAGTTCCCATCGTGGCTCAGCAGTAATGAACCCAACTAGTATCCATGAGGAATGGATTCTTTCCCTGGCCTCTCTCAGTGGGTTAAGGATCCCGAGTTGCCGTGAGCTGTGGTTTAGGTCAAAGAAGTGGCTCAGTTCTGGTGTTGCTGTGGCTGTGGCATAGGTCAGCAGCTACAGCTCGGATTTGACCCCTACCCTAGGAACTTCTATATGCCTTGGGTTTGGCCCAAAAACAAACAAAAATTTAAAAAAAAAAAAAGAAAAGAAAAAAAAAGATTGGCACTAATAGAGGTTGGTTCATGAGGTTTAAGAGAAAAAATAAAATAAACCCATCCCCATAACATAGAAGTATAAGGTGAAACAGCAGGTGCTGATATAGGAGCTGCAGCAAGTTATCTAGTTATCCAGAAGATCTTAGTGAAGATGGCTACACTAAACAGACTTTCAACATAGACAAAACAGCCTTCTCTCGGAAGAAGATGCCATCTAGGACTCTTATAGCTAGAGTGGAGAAGTTAATTCCTGGCTTCAAAGCTTCAAAGGACAGATTGACTCTTTTGTTCAGGGCTAATACAGCTAGTGACTTTAAGCTAGTGTTCACATATCATTCTGAAAATCCTAGGGCCCTTTAGAATTATGCTAAATCTACTCTACCTTTGCTCTATAAATGAAACAGTAAAACCTAGATGAGCAGGAATCTGTTTACAACATGGTTTTCTACATATTTAATTCTCACTGTGATGACTTACTGCTCAGAAAAAAAGATTCCTTCCAAAATATTACTGCTCATTGACAATGTACCTGATCACCCAAGAGCTCTGATGAAGATGTACAATGAGAATAATGTTATTTTCACGCCTGCTAACACAACATCCATTCTGAAGCCTATGGATTAAGGAGTTATTTTGACTTTCAAGTCTCATGACTTAATAAATACATTTCATAAGACTATAGCTTCATAAATAGTGATTCTTCTGATGGATCTGGGCAAAGTAAATTGAAAACCTGGAAAAGATTCTCCATTCTAAATGTCATTAAGAACATCCGTGATTCATAGGATGAGGTCAAAATATCAACATTAACAGGAGTTGGGAAGAAGTTGATTCCAACCCTCATGAATGACTTGGAGAGGTTAAAGACTTCATTGGAGGAATTAAGTACAGATGTGTTGGGGATAACAAGAGAACTGGAATTGGAATTGGAGCCTGAAGATGTGCCTAAATTGCTTGCAATCTCATGATAAAACGAATGGATGAAGAGTTGCTTCTTATGGATGAACAAAGAAAGTGGTTTCCTGAAATGGAATCTACTCTTGGTGAGTATGCTGTGAAGATTGTTGTAATGTCAATGGAGGATTTGGAATATTGTATAAACTTACTTGATAAAGCAGCAACAGGCTTTATTTGAGAGGATTGACTCCATTTTGAAAGAAATTTTACTATGGGTCAAATGCTATCAAATGGCATTGCAAGCTACAGAGAAATTGTTCATGAAAGGAAAAGTCAATTGATGCAGCAAACTTTATTGCTGTCTTATATTAAGAAATTGCCACAGCCACCCCCCTTCAGCCTTTAGCAGTCACCCCCCTAAGCAGTCAGCAGCTGAGAAAACATTCAAGCAAGACCTTCTATCAGCAAAAAGATTACAATTTGCTGAAGGCTCAGATGATGGTTAGCATTTCTAAATTAAGGTATGTACATTTTTTAAGATGTAATTCTACTGCACACTTAATAGACTACAGCATAGTATAAACATGACTTTTATATATACTGGGAAACCAAGGAAAAATTGAGTGACTCACTTTTTTGAGACATTTGCTTTATTGCGGTAGTCTGGAAATAAACCCACAATATCTCTTTTTTTCTGCACCTAATTAGGTGAAGAGTATCCCACTTTGAGGGGGTGGCCAAAAGCACAAAGATCAAAGAGATGTTGGGAGTTCCCTTCCTGGCTCAGAGGTTAAAGAACCCCACTAGGATCCAAGAGGACACAGATTCGATCCCTGGCCTTACTCACTGGGTTAAGGATTCAGCATTGCCGTGAGCTGTGGTGTAGGTCGCAGATGTGACTTGGATCCCACGTTGCTGTGGCTGTGGTGTAAGCTGGCAGCTATAGCTCCGCTTCGACCCCTAGCCCGGAAACCTCCATATGCTGCAGGTGTAGCCCTAAAAAAAAACAAAAACAAAAACAAAAGATCAAAGAGGAGATGTCAGAGACTCTCTCTTCCCCTTACATGTTCATGAATCCTTATCTGCTTAGTACTGGCCAGATTTGCCAGTACTATTCACTCCCAGATCTCAGAGCTGGTACCAGCCCCCATCGTATGCCCTGAGACTGGAGAATGCTCTTTACTCACCACCTTGTTGTTTGTGATGCTCAGCACTCTGCTGGACCATTAGGCCTGAGAATTGGTGGCAGAATTGTAGGAGTGGGCTGGAGGGAGTGAGTGCTTCCTCCTGTTGTCCAGGATAGATGGGCCTTCAAAGAGAGACTCTCCCTCTTGTTCCTTCAGTGTAGTAGCAGAGAAGTTCAAAACTAAAACTGTTTTGGGCTCCCAAGGCTACAGCTGCTTTTGGTATAATGAAACGTTATCACTGCATAATAAAGTATCTATGGTGAAAATAGGTAATATTAACAATAAGGATTTATTATATTGTTATTTAAGCTTAGTTTGTACAATAGACATGGAATGGATACTCTTATTAACTTTATTTTACAGGTGAGAAAACAGAGGCACAGAGAAGTTAAATAAATTACATAAGATCACAAAAAGCAGAATTGTTCACAGTAAATAAATACCATCACTGATGGCTAAGTTCATAGAGGTATACTTGGATTATTCTACTTCTCTTGCTGTGCTGATGGCTCTTTGTGTAGATTTCTGGCCTGAGCAGAGGGGATCATTCTACTCCTTCAGAGATACTATGTGAAGAGAGCGCCACGAAAAAGCTGACCGGGGTTGTCAGGGCTACAGTTCTTGAGATGCGTTTTCTTCCCCAGAGTGCTGGTCTATTCTGAATCAGTTCCCCTTCCAATTTTTTCAGCTCAGAGATACAAAATTTTGTTTTTTCCTTTCCCTCTACTCCAACCCACTGCTTCTGTCTCTTGTGGTAATTTTATCTCAGGGGCTCCATTTTCTTTCCCTGTGACTAAATCTTAGGCCTTCTCTTGTTCTCTATAAAAGGTTTCCCTAGGTTTTTGATTTTCCCACTGAACTGGAATCCTGAAGATATCACATAATGGTGATGATAAAGAGGATGATAAGGAAGACCACTTTGAATCAAATTCTGGCTCATAATATGTAATATTCCAGATATCTTAATATCAGTCAATTCTGTGTGTTTAGATCTTATCATCAATAAAAGAGTAGTCACAATATTTAACTAAGGCTTAGATAAGTGGATTTGAAGTTTCTTCTGGTTGTAGAAGAAAGATGATTGTTAATTTCTAAGTTGCCAAACAGCTACACAAAATTCTTGCTGCTTCAGATTTTATGTGCACACCATTTGCTAAACGTTTTCTTGCTGTGCAAATTTTATCTCTGAAGAGCTTCTAAGAACCCTTGACTGCTGTTTTGATTCCAAAAGCATTTTTTTTGAGAGTCCATATATGCTATATATAGTGTTGGGAGAACCATACATGAGTTATACAAAGTCCTTTTCTCCAAGGAGCATTTTTGATGTATTCGGGTAACAATCACTTGGTCTAAGGGTGGGAGATATCTAATACAAGAACGTGTTCCTTCCCTTGGTAAATTTCATCTAACAGATGAAGACAGAAATAGCAAAAGGCTATGCCTTTGTGGCTCAGTGGGTTAAGAACTCACCATAGTGTCCTTGAGGATGCAGATTCAATCCCAGGCCTTGATAAGTGGGTTAAGGATCTGACGTTGCCATAAACTGCAGTGTAGGTTGCAGATGCGGCTTGGATCCAGCATTGCTGTGGCTCTGGGCCGTGGTGTAAGCAAGCAGCTGCAGCTCCAATTCATTTCATAGCCTGGGAACTTCCACATGCTGCAGGTGTGGCCCTAAAAGAAAAAAAAATATGGAAAAAAAGAAAAGGCTAGATTTTGGATATTTAATAGTTAGTAAAAAAGCAAAAATGTTTCAGATTTACCTACTAAAACTATAAAAAGACATTGGAGACACCCAGTTAAATTTGTATTTCAGATAACAATGAATATTAATTTTTATCTGCTAAATCTGGCAACCTTAGTAAATCAAGAATTTGTATTAATTTCTGTATATAATAATTTTTTTTCAAGAAGGAATGACATAGTAGAAAAGGAATGAGGATTGGAATTAGCTAGATGTGGATTAAAGCATGTCTATCAGTTTCTTGCTAAGTGACAGTGTGAATGTAATTTGTCTCTGAACCTCAGTTTTTTCTCAAGAAATGGTAACAATTATGATCAAGTGTTGTTGAATGGCTCATTAGTAATATATAAAAATGACCAGCTTATAGTAAGAACTGTATTATTTTTATTTGCCAGGGGTAGTGATTATAATAATAACAATAACAGCTAACATTTATTCAACATTGTGTGCCAAGGACTCTACTTGTATTAACTCTTTATCCTCACTGCAACATCTTATGGTAGATAAACAATATTTTTTTTCTTGTTTTAAAGATTATACAAATGAAGCCATAAAAATCACACAGCTAGTTTATGTTCAAAACAGGATTAAACATTATGCCAGAATGTGTTTTCTCAATATGCCATTTAGAAACAGTGATTTTAGACAGACTGTGTAACTTACAGCAACACAGATATTGATGGCCGTTCAGAGATTCTCAAAAGAACTTTAGCATGAGAGTCAGAAACCTAACTATGGACTCCTCATACCAAGGGCCAGCAGAACTGACTTGGGAGAGTTACTGTCTTTTTAGTACATATTGGGATGGAGATGCTTGCAACTGCAACTGATGTTACTGTCGCTGCTAATAATAATAGCAACTAGTACATACTGATTATGTATCATGGGTCACACCATATTCTAAGCACTTTACGTGATTAACCTAATTATCCCTTATAAAATTCAGAGCTAAAAAAACTGAGTCTCAGAGAATTTATTTATTTATTTATTTATTTATTTGTCTTTTTTGTCTCTTTTGTTGTTGTTGTTGTTGTTGTTGTTGTTGTTGTTGTTGCTATTTCTTGGGCCGCTCCGGCGGCATATGGAGGTTCCCAGGCTAGGGGTTGAATCGGAGCTGTAGCCACCGGCCTACGCCAGGGCCACAGCAACGCGGGATCCGAGCCACGTCTGTGACCTACACCACAGCTCACGGCAACGCCGGATCGTTAACCCACTGAGCAAGGGCAGGGACCAAACCCGCAACCTCATGGTTCCTAGTCGGATTCGTTAACCACTGCGCCATGACGGGAACTCCTCAGAGAATTTAAATAATTCACACAGTGCAACTCACCTCTCTCTTTTACTTCAACAATGAACATTTACAAAACCTGACCCTAGCTTTAACTAATCATTTATTACTCTTATGTTCCTATAGAATTAGTCACCTTTCCACTACTTCTCATAATATTAATTAAAATTTTTCGGAGTTCCCGTCGTGGCGCAGTGGTTAACGAATCCGACTAGGAACCATGAGGTTGCGGGTTCGGTCCCTGCCCTTGCTCAGTGGGTTAACGATCCGGCGTTGCCGTGAGCGGCTCGGATCCTGCGTTGCTGTGGCCCTGGCGTAGGCCGGTGGCTACAGCTCCGATTCAACCCCCAGCCTGGGAACCTCCATATGCCTCGAGAGCGGCCCAAGAAATAGCAACAACAACAATAACAACAACAAAAGACAAAAAAAAATTTTTTTTCTACTTGTCCCTTGAGAAAAGAGTTCTTGTTTTAACTTTTTCTGTATACTCCCAGCATTGGATGTTGCATATGGTTGTTGTGGTTATCTATTGCTGTTAATAATCCATTCTAAAGCTTAGTTACTTAAAATAACAATGTATCTTATCTGTTTTGGGTGTTGACAGGCTCAGTGGTTGGTTGTTTCTTAGGGTCATTCATGTGGTTGCAGTCAGAAGCCTGTGGTTGGAGTGGTGAAAAAGCCTCTTCACTGACATGTCTGTCACTAAAACTCTTTGGCCATCATCTCTCCCACATGGCCTCTGCATGTGGTCAGCCTGGGCTTCTTCATAACATGGTAGACTCAGGAGTATTAAACTTACAAGTTGACTGACTTCCCCCAGGACAGGGATTTCAAAAAAATAGAAAGTGGAAACTCCTAATTTATTAAGGCCTGTTTCAAAAAAGGGAACAACATTAATTCTGCCTGGCCAATTTTTCTAATTGGCTAAGAACTCTTGCAGTGCCCATCTAGATTCAAAAGGATGAGGAAAAGACCCCCAGCTCTTAATTCGAAAAGTGTCAAAGAATATGGGGCCATCTTTAATCTACCATACTGGCATTTCCCAATAAGTGTTGGATGGATGGATTGATGGGTAGGTAAATGAAAAAGATCTTGGCCAAAGAAAGCAGATGGAAGAAGTGAAGGGTAAAGATTAAAAATAAAAAATATTTACAAAGAATACTGCTATTTAAAGTTTACAAGTACCTGAGAATATATGTGTTGGTCTAGATATTATGGTATAAATATATAGGTAAGATATTCTCCCCTCCCCCATAGGTACACACTCTATGACACAGGTTCTTCTATTTCATAGTAATACATTGGAATGGAGGTGTTTTAAAATTTTTATTAGGCACAATGGTTCTTGGCATTGTCTCTTGATTAGATTGGCTTATTCTTCTATTTTCTTTTAAGTGTTTCTTCTCCATTTAACAGCGTTTACTTTTGAAAAGTCAGAGACTTGGAGTACTCTACTGTTTTCCCCCATGCCTTTGCTATTTTTTTGCCTAAGAAATTTCAAATAATGTAATAGTTTTATGATTTTTTTTTTGTTTCCCCAAATGCTGAAAGTGATTCTAGACCTTAGCTTCCATTTTATTTTGAGGACTTCTACGTAGTAGGTAAAAGAATTCCATTGTTTCATAGCCATCATGACCAGAACTAACTTCCTTGACTACTAATATCTTTATCAGTTCTTCCATCTCAAACCCTCATCTGTCCCCATCTCAGAGAAATTGCTTTTTAAACTCACACAAATTATTTCAACTGTCTCATTGCTTCCTAGAGAAGAGTAGAGAAAAATATGGGACATGAACAGGGACATAATGAGAGAGTAAAAACCACCAGGACTTTAAATGTTAAAATCAACAAAATATGCAAAATGCCTTGAGGCAATGTAATATCACTGTCTCACAGAAGGCAGAAAATTACTAGGAGAAATTTAAATGATGTGCTGGAGAATGTCAACTGCATTCGGAATGGAGCCTTGGATTTTTATAGGAATTGAATACACATTTCAGTCATTAAAATGAAACACCCTGAAATTGTTTCAGATTGAACTTTACATAGGCCAAGGAAGAAATTACAATTAAATATAGCATGCCAAGTTTTTAATTTATGAAATGAGACATGGGGTCTTCTGAGAAAGGAAATAAAATGAATGTTTATCTCTAGAACCCTTTCTATACCCAGGGTGTCGGAGTTGGGGACCAAAATTTCACTTCTAAATCTACCCCTATTAAAATCCCATGGGAAATGATGTAGATATGATCTTCCGGGGCTTCTAGAGAGTGAGTTATAACCAGAAGCAAACAGATAATAAGTCCTCTTTGCAGTGATTTGGTTTTGGGTGTTACTTCTTAGCCCCAGAACAAAAACCACAATCTTCCCTCTGCTTCACTGTACCTTCACTGCTGGAGTTATGGGTTTTATTTGGTTACCACACTCTGCTTTTTCTATTTCTGATCACATTGTCTTTCTATTTTATTGATTTTGCTTCTCTTTAGGTATAAGTATCTGGGTTTCTTTCTTTTTTTTTTTTCTTCTTTTTGTCTTTTTGCCATTTCTTGGGCTGCTCCTGCGGCATATGGAGGTTCCCAGGCTAGGGGTCCAATCGGAGCTGTAGCTGCCATCCTACACCACAGCTACAGCAATGTGGGATCCAAGCTGCATCTGCAACCTACACCACAGTTCACAGCAACGCCAGATCCTTAACCCACTGAGCAAGGCCAGGGATCGAACCCGCAACCTCCTGGTTCCTAGTCGGATTCGTTAACCACTGCGCCACGACAGGAACTCCCGTGTATCTGGGTTTCTAACCTAAATCTAATTCCTCATTGCCCCTTTAATTGCTGATGTGGATGCACCATTGTTGACCTTGGACTGTAACTGGTTGAACCATTTAGTTAACCAAAGGGGCCCAGATTCTTTCTGAGGAGTCTCCTGACACATTTACTCACAAACTGGTCCTCTTTGTCCCCTGCTGAGAAATACACACAATTGCAAAGGGACTGCGTGATTTGTCACTCCCTTTGCCCTGCAGATAGTAGGGGCTTCCAACCAGCCAAACAAGAATGATCCTCTGAGAATCACACCTGGGATTCTTGACTGAGGTGACATGACTTTTTATGTTCCATTATCCGTCTATGACACCAAATCTTAAAAGTTTCTTCCTCAATACTTTATCAACTTTGTTCTTTCCACTGGTCCCCACCAAACTTTGTTGGTTACCTCAGGTTGTTTCTAGACTCAATTAAGCATTTTTTTTTTAATATCCTTTTCTTTCCCATATTACAACTGACAGCAGCTAGAGATCTTTCCTTAACTGTGGAAGGTGAATAATTCTTTCAACTAAAATAAAAATGTACAGTTTTCTCATCATTATGACATTAGAATCTGGATACTTAAATAGCCTTGCTTCAGGAAGAACTTGGTTCTTTCTATGCCTCTTCCTTTTCTCAGTCCTGTCATTCTTCTCTTACACCTCTAAGACTCAGTATACTCATTTGCCATTTTGTTGCTCTGATAAGAAGGATTTGGGCATTATATCAAGATTAATTTAACAACATAGGCATTTTCCAGATGCAATAAGAAATCCAGCAATAAGTAATCCTGGGTTGGTACAGCAACCCTATGATACCCTTAGGATGATCCAGTTCCTTCCATTATTCCCTTTCTTTTAGATAAAATTTTGAAGTCTAGGATAGTTTTAGACTTGCCGAAAAACTACAAAGATCAAACAGAAAATTCTCATGTATGTCCAATTTCCCTTGCTATTAACATCTTACTTTAGTACATACATGTGTCACAACAAATCAGTATGGATGCACAATTAGTAACTGAACCCCAGACATTATTCAAATTTTATTAGTTGTTTCCTAATGCTATTTTACTGTGCCAAAATCCCATCGAGGACACCATGTTACATTTATTTGTGACACCTTCTTAGGCTGCTCTTAGCTGTGGTAGTTTCTCAAACTTACCCTGTTTTTAATGACCTTGATAGTTCTGAGGTGTATTGGTCAAGTATTTTATAGAATGTCTCTCAGTTGTGATTGTCTGATGTTCTTCTCATTATTAGACTGCAGTAATCAGTTTGGGGAGGAAAACTCAAGTGGTGAAATACTTTTAATATTGCATTATATCAAGGGTACATGTGATCAATATGATATCACTGTTGATGTTGACTTTGATTACCTAGTTAAGGTGGTGTTCGTTAGGTTTCTTAACTATAAAGTTAACCTTTCTCCCTTTCCAAAGTATACTTTTTGGTAGAAAGTTGTTATATACATGACACAAAGCATGGGGAATTATGCTCCATCTTCTTGAGGGGGGATATATTTATATAAATTATTTGGAATTCTTCTGCTTAAAATATTTGTGTTTTCTTTCATTTATTAATTTATTCAAACATTTGTTTATATTAACATGGACTCATGAATATTTATTTTGTACTTTGGATTATAATCTAATAATATTTTTTAGATCATTTCTAGATTTGGCCATTGAGGTTCTTTCAGTTGGTTCCTGTGTCCCTTTAGCCTATAGTTGTGTTTGGGTGTGGGATTGTGTCTTGTTTGGTTGTGTTTGCGTACTTTATTTCTAACACAATGAAATGCTCCAGGCTCATGTTGTATAGCTTCTTCCCCAGTCCTAAAATTAGTCATCCATTTACTTAATTATTCAGTATCAGTATATACGTATAGCAGTGTCAAAATTTTCCCATACTCTCATGGGAAAAAACTAAATGGATGGTGGTTATAAAAACCACTCTCTTGCTGTTGATGTGGGAGGTTAGAAATAAGCAAGTGGAGGAAGCTAGAATGACCATGCAGTACTAGATTAGCATTGAAGACATCGCTGTGAACTTATCTTTAGCTTAATGTAAATATAGATATATAGAGAGAAATATTTACAAATGTACATATATAAGTGGAATACTGTCCACATAGGTATATTTTTTGGCTTTGTCATATGAGAAAGCCTAGAAACAATGATATCCCACAGGCGGTAAGTATACTTAGTACTCAGATCTTGGCTCCTAGTACCATCTTGCAAAAAAAGGAACTAAGACTCCTTGGAGAAATGACTAATTTCAGGATTGGGGCAGGAAATATATGAGATGGGCCTAGAGCCTGCATTTGCATTCGATTAGTTTTCTCATCCTGCTTTTTGTCTTTGGAAATTAAAAAGTCCAAAGCCCTCTTTCAATTTTCAGTATTCGCAAATGTACCTTTTTTTTTTTTTTTTTTCAGGGCCACACCAGTGGCATATGGAGGTTCCCAGGCTAGCGGTCTAATCAGAGCTGTAGCCGCTGGCCTATGCCAACCAGACCTGAGCCGCATCTGCGACCTACACCACAGCTCACAGAAAGGCCGGATCCTTAACCCACTGAGCAAGGCCAGGAATCAAACCTGCAGCCTCATGGTTCCTAGTCAGATTTGTTTCTACTGTGTCACAATGGGAACTCCTTAAATGCACTTCTTTTTAAAACTTATAGACTTTCTGTGTGTTATTTTCTGATTTACTTCATTAGACAGATGCCACACAGATCTCTTCGAAGTAAGCCCCTTTCTACCTTGGGTTTACCTGTGATGTTGCTGAGGGATAATGCTCCTAAAGGCTATCAGAAACCCCCCCTTTTTTTTCACTGAAAGTCACACCATTAAGGTCCTTTTTGCTCTCTTTGGTCTGTCTGAAAGGTGCCATGAGGTCCTGACTTAGGTCTTTTCTTTTTTTTCTTTTTCCCTTTTCTAGGGCTGCTCCTGTGGCATATGGAGGTTCCCAGGCTAGGGGTCGAATCAGAGCTGTAGCTGCTGGCCTACACCAGAGCCACAGCCACACCAGATCTGAGCCATGTCTGCGACCTACACCACAGCTCACAGCAACACCGGATCCTTAACCCACTGAGCAAGGCCAGGGATCGAACCCGCAACCTCATGGTTCCTAGTCAGATTCGTTAACTACTGAGCCACGATGGGACCTCCTGACTTAGGTTTTTCTGATAATCCTCAGTCACATTTTGGATTTTATTTTTGGCTTGAGACTTCTTATTTTGAGAGGGTTTTGCTAGCTGAAAAGATTATTTTGAGAGCCTTTGCATACTCTTTGAATCCAATTCAGAACCTGAGTAATTTGGTTTTTAGTTCATCCCTTCTCTCATTTTACCATAGGCAGCTCAGAGAAACCAGGTAACACTCTCAACACTCTGCCTGGAAATTTCCTTAGATAGATCACCAAGTTCATCAGGTACATTTTCTATTTTTCACATTGCTTCAGTTGATGGCTTTGCTCAATTTTCTGTCACTGTATAAAAGTATCTCCTTTCTTTAAACTTTCTAATAATATTTTCCTTATTTCAGCTTCCACAGACAGCCTCCTTGAGGTCTTTCAAAATTTTACTGAATTTTTCTCTGAGCCTTTTAGGTTTTCCTTAATAGTCTCTACAAGGCAATTCTAGCTTCTGCCTGGTCTTAAATCCAATGTTACAAATTCTTGGCTTTTATTACGCACCCACTTTCAGGTTTCAGATTCCATTTTAGTTCTTATCACTACATAACAATTTATGGGTCAACAATAATTTTACTTCTTGTGGTTTTGGTGAGACTGGAATTTGAGAGGGCCTTGAGTGTGTGGTTTTGGTTCAGAGCCCCATGCAGCTGCAGTCAGAGTAACTGAAGTGGAGAAGCTGAGGCTGCATCTCTGTCTTCCTGTGGTCTTAGGACTTCTCTATTGCTCTCTCTGTGTGGGTTACTTTGGGCTTCCTTACAGCATGGTGGCCTCAGGGTAGTTGGACTCCCTGTATGGTAGTTGAGGGAGCCAACATGAGTTTGAATAAGCAAGAAGGGACGTGAAATACCTTTAGTCATCTAGCCTCACAATTTATCCAGCATGGTACCTCCTACATTCAGTTGGTTTTAAGAGCACTGTAAGCCCCATACAGTCAAGAGGAAATTATATTCCATCTTTTGAAGGAGAAAGGGAAAGATATAAAGGCACAATTTTATTTTGTGTACCTGTGATTAGTACAAAAAGCCTTTGCCTTTGACATGTAAAGATAAGATGATGGACCTATTGGAAAAAGAAGGCCAGGACCCTCTGGGAAGCAAGCACCCACCATTGCCTAGAAATAAAAGTTATAGGTAATTACTTTTTTTAGTAAAATATACGTAGCATAACATGTACCACTTTTAATCATTTTAGAGTGCACTTTTCACAATGCTTTGCATCTGGTACCTTCACACTGTTGTTTAACCATCACCGCTCTTCAAGAGAGATCATTGTTTTTGGCACAGGACCAGGTTCATGAATACCTGAAGCAAGTTCAATGACAAGAAAAAACCACAGCTTTTAAAGAGGAACTGTGCTAAGACAAAAAGACTTGGGGCTAGGGACTTAGGCTTAGTGCAAGGGTTGTGGAGAGCTTAATCAGGTGCTTATGTATTCCTGAGACACCCTACTGTTAGCAGCTATGGCAGGTGCTAGGCTTTAGAGAAGAGTCGAAAAGTAGTTTGAAAAATAAAGCAAATATTACTGCATTATACTCTAATTTTGTATAATTCATCATACCTGTTGCTTAGAGTTAAGACTACATATATTAATCTTTAAAAACTAGAAAAAGTTGACTTTGAATTTCACTTTCAGTTTGGTATATTCTTAAGCAACTCTGTTCACTAGAGTGGGGGTTATTTCATCTCTGACTCCTAATAACTCACACATTAGAACAGATAAGGAAAGTGACATATCCGTTTTCATTCTAGTATTACTAGCTTTTTGCTGTCGGTAAAGCTGGGCTGTTTTGCTTCTTTTCTGTAGGAAATTGTCAGTTGATAGGCAAAACCTCAAGAATAATTAAGGAAATAGGATATGTTCACTCTCTTGGGAAAAATCAATCTTTTGCAAATGTATTTAAATGAATTCAGTATCCTTTCCTTTTAATAGTGCTTATCTGGGCAAAACATTTATTTTAGATTTTATTATGCCACACAGGAAAGTATGATGCCTCTTTAAAAATAAATTACAGTGTAAAAATCACAGTGGAAGCTGACTGAAAAGAAAAAACCTCAGGAACATTCCCTGTGTATCTCCTGCTGTCTTATATGCACTTGAAGTATGCTAAATAAATCTCAGAACACTTCCTGTTACCTGAGACTACTATCTTCAAGTGTTTCAGTAAATGTTTAATGCATCTCTATCTCTTGTTCATCATGCCAGGAGGAGAAAAATTTGTTTTTGGCAGAGGTGGATTTTGGCAAATGCCACAGGTTAATTCAGCAGACATTGTTGCATCTGTGTAAATCAGGAAGGTTTGACAGTTGCCCAGAAACACTGGCCACTCTTTTTGGGAAACCAGACTTTGACACATGGATTAAGTCACAAATGAATGTCACTTTATCTGTTTGTCTCACTTACTCTTCCATAAAAACACTAAAAGATTGGTTTTTATCAATATAAATACCCCTGCTTTGAGAATGCTCAAGGCCATGGTGTTTGTGTTTAGAACTGGAGATGAGATGGCAGAGCTGTTTGAAGGACTGACATAGGAATAGAGGTACTAATAGTTCTAGTACCGTCAAAAGATACACCACATACCAATGCACAATAGGAGGCCCGAGTGTGCAATGTCTCATTTCACTCTTACCATACTCTGTGGGTGGTAAAATTACTATCTTGTTTTAAAGATGGAAAGCCATGACTTGGAGAGTCTAAATGACTTGCTTAGGTCTGCCTGGTGAGGTGTAAAACAGGAACTATGTGACCTTATGGTCAATGACACCACCTACTATACTGTATTGGAAAAGAGGCAGGCAAGAGGGAGGAAGGAAATAAGTGGACCCTCATGCAACTGTTCAACCTCATTTGATATGTATTCATTTAGTACAATTTACCAGTTGTAAAACATGGAAGGCATTAGATTTGCATAGCTGATTATAGTTGCTTTCAAAACCAAGAGTAAAGTAGAAAATTGCTCAAAACTAGAAGTCAAAAAGATTTGAATCTCAGTTCCACCTCTATTACAAACTAGCTGAGTGGACATGGGGTTGGGGGGGTTACTTAGACTCTTCTATGACATGCAGAGAAAATAAAAATGAAAGATGGAGAGAGAACATTTTAAGTTCTAGATGGCTTTTTGATTTGTGGTTCCAGTTTTCACCTGATCCCCAGTCGTAGGTTTGCCTTTAAACAATTCTGAAAGTTTATAATAATTTTACTCTTCAGTTTAATCTAATTGGAATTGGTTGCCGTTACTTTCAGCTAACACAGCAGGAAATACAGTCTGGTCCAACCTGGGTTTAACCACATCAAGATTTAAGAGCTCCACGCCCCCTCTTTGTAGACACACCAGGTTCACAAATGTAGCACTCTGAAGAATCTAGGTTTCTATTTATGTTTACAAGTTTTGTATTATGTTGCTCTCTTTTGCTGGTGTGTGGAGGCAAGGGGCTTTTCATAGCACCCTTCTTCCCTGCAAGAGAGGAGAAGACCTTGGGCTGCTCCAGTGCCCTTATGCAGGTAATAATCCTTAGCATCAGCCTCTGTGATCAAATGTACAGCTCTCTGCAAATAATACCTTCAGCATAAGACTTCAGGGTCCATAGTTATCACTAGTTTTGTATGTATGTATGTATATGTGTACACACACACACACACACACACACACACAAACATACACATACTCAGAGTTTTCTTTCTTCAAGTAGCCAGGTATAGATAGAGTTTAGATAAGAATTTCTCTAAAAGATATTACCATTACCAGCAGAATCAGGTTGATAATTCTTCTCTTCCTTAGAATTAAAGTGCTAACCATAGAGCATGTGTTATACATGGGCTTATTTATTTTTAATGGTGGGGGTCTGTCCTTTAGAGTCTTAAGCCAGTTTGGAGTTAATGATGAAGCACTCTCTATACCTGCATTAGGGCCTGTCTAAGAACATGGCCAATGGAGAATGACTTCTAAATTAGTCAAGTCATGCATAATTCTTAAAAGCCACCACTGAAGTTTGCAATGAGGACTTTACCTAAACAGCATAGTGGTTAGGGTTCTCTTAGATATCAGTGAGATAAGCTAAGTCCACCTAACTTCAGCAGAAGGGAGGAATGTATTGCAAACATATTATGATACCTCATAGAATCCAAGGAAATATTAAACCATTAGGTCTTTGGAATGCGGAAAGTGAGAAAGGCTCATCTCAGACACAGGAATTTTAGGCTAGTTCTATAAAAGTTCTATCTTTAATGACATTTAATTCCCAGTTTCCAGCATACCTTTAGCCCAAATTCTAAAGTTCTGGGAAAGAGAACCTGATTAAACCAGCTTGTCTCAGGTATTGGTCCTTCCTCAATCAACTAAGATCCGGAAAGTGATCACACAATACAAATTTGGCTGAGGGGGCACCTCAGCTGTTCATTCCAAGAGCAGAGCCTTGGCAAATAGATCAAAAATATGCTAAACAATGATCATCCTTAGCAGCTTTGACATGGGAAAGTTCTTAGAATTGCTGATTTGGGGAGCTAATATGAAAGACTAGGTATAATGCCCATACATTCCAGATTCTTCTGTCTTGGATCCTGTCTCGTTTTTAGCATCCTTTCAATTCTGTGAACATTATCCCGATAGTAAATTCCCCCATATTGCTTTAATCAGCATTCATATGTGTTACTTGCGGCCAGAGGACTCTAGATGATACAGAGGTTGGTACCAGAAGCTGCTGTTCTGTGTTATAGTTCCAAAGTGTCACTGGAGGACTGACTCCATTCTGCTCTCTTGACTGACTTCCAGATCACATCTGATATAGCTTTGGGAAGGATTTGGAGACCATCCCACTTTTGTAAACCTTCTCTTATAGTTTGTGAGAGTTGGGATTATTTTAGGGTTTGAGTAATTCAGTACTGTCATTTGTCAGGCTTTGTTTTAACTAGAAATAAAACTCTTTACTTTTTTTTTTTTTTTTTGGTCATTTGCTTCTATTTCCATTTCCTGGACTTTATGGACTAGATATCAACACCAGTGATTTTGCAGAATCAAACTCTTAGATTTTAGTTCTGGCCCAGGAATCTTGATTTCCTGTCAGTGAACCTAAGCCTTGGTGTTCTGACCTGCTCAACAACTTAATGGTCTTTATCTTGTCCTGTGTTTTGAGGCAATCTGAAACAATTTCCTGGTAGTATTATGTTATTTAAGGTCCTTGGCTGCAAGCAACAGAAATACAATCTGGTTTAAGCAAAAAGAAAATTTATTTTACCCATATTAGAGAGTTCACTGACCCCTAAAAAGTGGGATTATCAGATTTAGAATCTAACAGTGCAGCAGGAAATAATTAATGATCTTGTTTTTGCAGTGCTAACTGCTGAAATGAATGAATTTCATTCATTTTATTTTTCTTTCTCTCTTTGTCTTGTTGTTTTCAACATTCAAGTTTCCTACAGAGAGGATATGGTCTAGCTTTGGTCATCCTTCTAACTCTCTCCCTAGGTTTATTTGTTTTAAAATAAAGGTATTGTAAAAGATAATATGGAAATTCTTTCAAACATTTTCTCTAGCTTTCAAAATATGAAATAATTTTTAAAATAAACAAATATAAGGCTAATTGTCGGACTCTCTCCAGATTCAGATTCCCATAAAATAGGCACCTCTGAAGTTTCTTTTAGAATGCTGGATAAAAAAAGTTTGCCCATTCCTCTTCCTTATTCGCTTCTCCCATAGGAAAAACTCCTTTTCTGGTAAGATTGGGATAAAGGTTCATGTGTGGTTCAGTGTTTCTCTCTTCGGTCTCCAGGCAGACTATCTTTCTTTGCCTGCTTTTATTTAGGAAGTACAGCCAAATCAGAGCCTAAGGCCTGTTTTCTAGAGATAGGCCTGAAAGTCTGACCTGTGGAGATTGTGAGTATTTTAAAGTTTAGAATCTGGAACTTTAATTCTCTCAACTATAAATACCAAGCTCTGGACTTGTAGGAAGGTAGTTGGAGGCTCTAAGTTCAGCCAATATTCACAGATCTGTTCTCTACCCAGGTGGTACCAAACAAACCACAAATAGATAATATACTACAATAATCTCTTTGCTTCTTATGTCTGCTTTCAATTTTGTTTGTTCCTAAAGGGGAGGTATAATAAGCCCCATTCAGCATCCCAACATCAGCTTTAAAAGATTTTTCTGTGGTTCTTCTAAAAGTAGATTTTCTGTAAATCGAACAAAAATGGATCCATCAGTAATCTACTGGTATATTGAGACTTCAATATATATAAAATTAAAATCATAGATAACAGAGTTGAAAGAAAAAGATTTGTATACATTTGAAAACTATAAAACATTGATGAAAGGAATCAAAGAAGATAGATATACATGTGGAAAGATATCTTGTGGTCATGGGTTAGAAGAATTAATATTATTTAAATGTCCATTTACCCAATGCAGTATACAAATTCAGTTCAATCCCCATCAAAAACCCCAATGGTATTTTTTACAGAAATAGTAAAAACAGGACTTCCCAACACGGCTCAGTGGTTAACAGACCTGACTAGTATCCACGAGGATGTGGGCCTTGTTCAGTGGGTTAAGGATCCGGCATTGCCGTGAGCTGTGGTGTAGGTCACAGACGCAGCTCAGATCCCTCATTGCTGTGGCTGTGGTGTAGGCTGGTAGCTACAGCTCCGATTCGACCCCTAGCCTGGAATCCTCCATATTCCACAGGTACAGCTCTAAAAAGCATGAAAGAGAAAAAAAGATAATAGTAAAAACATTCTTAAAATGTGTATGGAACTACAAAATAGCCCAAATAGCAAATGCCATCTTGAACAAGAACAAAGCTGGAGACATTATACTTTCTGATTTCAAATGATGTTAATAGTAATAAAAACAATATGGTACTTGTATAAAAAACAGACACTAAACAATGGAACAGAATAGAGAACCCAGAAATTAACCTACACATATGCAGTCAACTAATTTTTTTTTTTTTGTCTTTTTAACATTTCTAGGGCTGCTCCCGTGGCATATGGAGGTTCCCAGGCTAGGGGTCTACTCGGAACTGTAGCCACTGGCCTACACCACAGCCACAGCAACGCAGGATCCGAGCCACATCTGTGACCTACACCACAGCTCACGGCAACGCTGGATCCTTAACCCACTGAACGAGGCCAGGGATCGAACCCACAACCTCATGGTTCCTAGTTGGATTCATTAACCACTGAGCCACGACGGGAACTCTCAGTCAACTAATTTTTGACAGAGGAGCCAAGAATTCAGAATGAGGAAAGGAGAGTCTCTTCAAAAATGGTGTTGGGAAAAGTGTATAGGCACATGCAAAAAAAAAAAAAAAAATTAGAGGGAGAAGACACAAATCTTTCATTCAGAAGAATTACAATTTATGTAGATACTACTCCCTCAAGGAGCTAGAACATAAATTCCCACTTCTAAAGGGTAGACTATGCTAATTATTTGCTTCCAGAGAGAAACCTGGTAAACACACTACCTTAGTTAGATGATTAAAGTTAACATCATCAGTCGCCAATCATATTAACAGCACAAATCCTTGATATGATAGAATGGGAATAGTATTTCATCTCTGTCATCTTTCTCCCCAAGCCAATAATCTCAGTCAAACTATGAGAAAAATACCAGACAAACACAAATTGAGGAGCATTCTACAAAATACCTGACCAGTACTTCTCAAATTGTAAGGTTATCAAAAGTAATGTCTGAGAAAATGTCACAGCTTAAGGAGTCTAGGGAATCATGACAACTAAATGTGAATCGATATACTGGATGGGATTCTGGAACAGAAAAACAATGTTAGCAAAAATGTAATAAAATTCTGATTAAGTACAGAGTCCAGTTAATCTCAACATTGGTTTCTAACTTGTGACAAGAGCACCACAGTAATGTCAAATGTTAGCAATAGGGAAAATGGATGTGGAGCGTACAGGAACTCTCTCTACTAAATTTGCAACTTCTCTGTAAATCTACACCTATTCTAAAATTAATTATTTAAATACAAAAAAAGTGATCATTGCTCTACTTTATAAGCTCCGTTTTAAATGTGAAGTCCCCTCTAATGGTCTTCTTTGAGGCATGGTAATAGTAGGAACTTTGTCCCCACACCTTGTTCTGTTTAGACAGTTTTATTCTGGGAATAGTGTTGCAGGGAATAGATAAAAATATCAAAGTACTTCTGAATACATACCATCAGAAAACAAATACTCATATAATGTGGTCATAACTGTTTATGATGTCAAGAATTTAATTCCCTGATGGCAAACTCTTGAAGATAAATTCATGATTCCTAAGAATAAAATAAATACATTTTTCTAAAACGATAATGTCACAGAATGATGAGGCTAGTTGCAGTGCTCTGAGTTTTAATTGGAAAACATAGTCACTGAGAATGTAATTTGAACTATGACTGTAAATCTTTGTGAAGAATCATCGTCTATAACAAGCCTTTTATTTCATTTATTCTTAGCTATTTTATGTATACCAAATTTTTTTAAAGAATTGTATGCACTAGAAAGTAATGAAATCTAAAGTCATTGTTTTTGTACAAAGTGAATCTGTAAATCTCTCCACTTGCTACCCTTCTAATCCCTTTTTTTGAGGTTTTTACTTGGTGGAGGCTGTTTCTCAACAGATTGGCTTCTTTCCATAAGTAGTTCCTGTCCCAGGTTTTCTTGTCACTAGATCTCTAACTTTTCCACCTTTGAAAGGTCATTTGTGTCAAAGTGTGTATCATAGGCTTTCTTTGTAAAATAGAGAAACTTTGAGAAACATAATGATCTCAGTCATGTATTGCTTATCTGCTAAGTGAGCAAAGTATGCTCTTCAATTATTAAAATACTTTAGGAAATAGGAGTCCTGGGTCATTCTGTCTTTAGCATACATTTATGCAAAAAATAATATTGTATATTTTTAGTTGTTATTTTATGTTTGTGTGTTTTTGTTGCTGTATCTATCACTTTCCCCACAATCAATTTGCTACTGATACACGTATACACACACATATATATGTCAGGTTAAGTGAAAGGTCTGTTACTCAAAAAAATGACTTCAGTTAAAGAAATATATAACTTAAGTCACACTTGCCAAACCCAATAATTTTCATTTAACATTTATTTTAATGTTTTATTTTTATAATATAGTTTATATTCAGTACATTCATTTATTTTAGGTCTGAATTTAAAAAGTCCTGACTTTTTAAAGAGGTTGGCAACCTATCAGTGTTTAATTTGTAATGAAAATTATTTAAAATTTTTTCAAATTTATTTTTATTAATAGTTAGGACTGAATTGTTTCTCAGACTCTAAGATATTACTACACTGAAACATAAATGACATGCTTGATTATCTTTCAGATACAACATATATATGAAAAAGAGAAAGCTGTCGCAAGTGGGACTATACTTTCTACAGGCATATTGCAGTTAAGTTTTTAAATGATGTTATATAAACCTCAGGAGAAAATGTTAGAGTTATATCACAGAACTTCCGTCATTTGGAGAGAGGAAATGGAGTTTCTTTTAAAAGTAAAAGGGTTTTAGTTTTTTGATTAGTCATTATGGTTCTGAGGGGAGGGGTTGAGTTCCATGGCAGGGAAAAATGCCAGCACAGGATTTATATGATGATGTCAACATCCACATCATCCCTCTCCCCAAGATTCATATTTCCATTTTGCTCCTGCTCTGCACTATCTGGCAACAGACAGAACCCCATGCAAAAAAAAAAAAAAAAATCATCCATTTGAATAAACCCTATGCAAGGTGAGCAGGTTTAGCTACTTAACTACCTCTTAACCTCAGGAACACTGCCTACAGAAACCCAGTCTTAACTCAAATCGCTGGGTCAGGTGTCCCTCCTGTGTGTTCCGATAAAGTAGGCTGTTCATCTCTATGGAGAATTTTATACAGCTTTAAAGTGAATCAACTTGTGTGTGCAGTCTGCTAAAATGTAACCTCTCTACTGGCTTATTTATGTTCTCAGTGCCTTGTATAACCATAGGTGCAGAGGAAGGGTCAAAAGATGCTTCCTGAAAGAACAGTTAAGCATTAGAGTAGAAAATAGGATGACCATGCATATAAACGTACTTGGGAAGAAATGTGAGCCCTACCTTGAGCTTCATCTAAAAAGAGAATAAAGGAGTTCCCGTCGTGGCGCAGTGGTTAACGAATCCGACTAGGAACCATGAGGTTGCGGGTTCGATCCCTGGCCTTGCTCAGTGGGTTAAGGATCTGGCATTGCCGTGAGCTGTGGTGTAGGTCGCAGATGCGGCTCGGATCCTGCGTTGCTGTGGCTCTGGCGTAGGCTGGTGGCTACAGCTCCTATTTGACCCCTAGCCTGGGAACCTCCATATACCGCGGGAGAATATAAATGCTAGGAGGCACAAGCTTTTTTGAAAGTGGGGCCATGATGGTTGTAAGATACTTAGAGAAGGGGAAATTTTTTAATTTAGCAATCCTTTTAAAGATGTACAGTTTTAAAGATGCCCATGTGGATTTTACAAGATAAGTAAATTGTTGATAGCAGATTTAAATTCTTTCTAGAGTATTAATATAATTCATACTCATTCCTCTAAATTAAAAATGTACATAATTACATCTTCAATTGGAGATGAAGAAGCGAGGTGGTCAAAGTACTGCAAACAGTGAGCTGTTTATGGCACTGGGAACACTTATGGTTGACATAATATGATTTTGTCCATCAAACACCAGTTTCTCCTATTTGGGGTAATGGCACATTGAGACTTCTGTCCCACATGAGTTTTTGAGATTTAGCTGGGGAAAGTGCCTATTAAAATCTGAAGTAGAGCACATGAACCTGTTCTGGGCAACTAGCATATTCCATTTATTTAGTTGCAGTAATTGGTTGAGAGAGAGACATGCAATTCAAGTTGTATCAATCAGGCCTTATCTTGGGACTTTTCCTGGTGAAAAGGGAAGGTACGGAGTTCCCCTTGTGGGTTAGCGGATTAAGAGCCTGACATAGTGTTGGTGAAGGTGTGAGTTTGATCCTTGGCCTCTCTCAGTGGGTTAAGGATCTGGCATTCCTGCAAGCTGTGGTGTAGGTCATTGATGAGGTTCAGATCTGGTGTTGCCATGGCTGTGTTATATAGGCTGGCCAGTGCAGCTCCCATTTAACCCCCAGCCTGGGAACTTCCATATGCTGCAAGAGAGAGAAAAAATGAGAGAGAGAAAAGGTACATTCAGTCCTCCACATCCACAGGTTTTGCATCCACAGCTAGTTGAATCTGTGACTATGAAACCTGCAGATATGGAGGGCCAACTGTGTTCATTGTACTCTGCCACTTTATGAAAGGGACTTGAGTATCTGATTTGGGTTTGGCAAGCTGGGCCCCTGAAACCAATCCCCTGCTGATACTGAATGATGACTGTAATTTCTTTCCTTTGCACTTGGATCTGTGAAGATGTAGCTCTTGAGTTGCCAGGGTTCAACACATATGCATGATCTCCCTGAAATGCAATTCATGCAGAAGAAAGCTGAGCTTGATGTTGATGATATTGTATAGCTCTCCAGAAAGAGCTATCCTGTAGCTAGAATTGCTTCTTTACTCATCAGTGACTTAAACCAGTAAATTCCACATTTTAAGCAAAAATCAGGGCATGATTCCTATTTTCTAGGCAAGGCCAAATTTTGAATTTTTTCAGAATAAAAAAGTTTTAGAAAATGCAGAGATTCAGGTACCAGTCAAAATGGTCTCGAAGGTTTGATCTTTACTCAAAGAAATATTATGTCCTATGTAGATATTAAAATATTGGCTTTAAATCCCTGGTTTGTAGTTTATGCAGTGAGTAGTTTAAAAAAAAAATTCTGGAAGTTTTGCTCACATTTTAACAGAGTAGCTACAGAGAGATTAGCAAAGGAGATTAGCATAGGCGTTTTGTGTGAAGCTTGTTTTTAGCTTTTCTTTATTTTTTTCTTTATTTTTCTTTTTTTCCTTCTTTTTTTCAGCATTACTTTTCTTAGGACTGAAATCATTTGCAGAGATGACACTAACTATAACTCCATCGTCTCTGAGGTGTTCTAATAGACAGATGCATCTCTGTTCTTTAGTTAAAACCATTGAGAAGCAATCTCAGAGTTTTCTCAATAGAAACAGATTTTTTCCAACAGGAATTTTCAAAGTATGTGTGAATTACTGGAGTGATGCGAAATGCATCTTTTAAAGAGAAATGCCGTTAGACATTTGATGGGACTTACCTGAGAGGAAAATCTTTCAGTCATAAGAATTTATTCCTTCTTTTCCTAAAAGAAAGGACCAGATTTCCCACACAGGATGCTCTATCCATAAAGGGGTCAATTTTGGTCACAAGTCCCATGAAGCAAACTGAGTTGAGTTCCTGTCACGTGCAATTTGTTTATTGCAAGGGAGCGACTTCAGTAATAACTGCTGAAGAATAAACTGCTGAAAAGTTTTGATAAGGGGAATTACTTGATCAGATTCATACTTTAGAATGATCACTCAGGCTTAACAGTGAAGAAGGAGGTTTTTAAAATTTGATCGTCTAAAACCTTTTACCCTATTACTGGCAGGAGACAGTAGTGGCCTTCATTATTTAGGCACAGTAGGCTTGGGGAGAGGTAGAATACTTGAGAAATGCCTCAGCAGTAGACCTGGATTCCCTCAGTGATCATTTGGTAGAGCGGATGGCAAAGAGGAAAGTGTCACTAATAAGACCCAGGATTCTGGCTTAGAAAGTTGGATGGAGGATGGTATTATTTGCTGAGGTAGAGAATACGGGAAGAGGAGACAGATTGTGTGTTGGGGGGGTTGGTTGGGAGGATGGGAGTGGGGACAGCAAGAGGAATGAAACATTCAATTTGGGGCATGTTGAATTTAAGGTTTGAAAAATATCCAAAAGGTTTTATATAGATCTGGATCTCAGGAAAGAGTTTGGGCCAGAGACACAGATTTAGAAGCCATCGCCATAGCGGTATAGGTTAAAAGTCACAATGGGAAACGTTTTGATTTATTTATTTTTGGCTAGGATTCCCTTTTCTGAGAATAAGTTGCACACATTTGGGAAAGATCAGGTAATACTACGTAAAAAATAATAATGTGGCCAGCATTTTTAAAAAATGAGTAGTAGTTGCAAACATATAAGGATGATTTCACAAGAAAAACATCTTAAAAATTTTTTTGGAAAATTTGACAACCCTTCATCTTTGAGCTTATATTCTTTCCTGACAACAACTGGATGGACTTGCAACAGCCCTTGTCCATTGAACTTAGCCCTTTCAGCTCTTTATATTACCTGTTACATTACTTTTAAGATAAAAATTTACATCTGAAACCCAAGACAAATACTGTGAAAACACCACAGTATTTAAAAGGCAGAAAAAAGGAAGGCTACAAAAAAGACCAAGCTGGGGCAAATAGCAACACAGAATGAAACGTGAGGAAAGCAAATAAATAAGTAAATAAATAAATGAGAGAGGGAGAGTATTTCAAGGAAAAGGGCATGGCTGTGAATATTAAGGTAATTAAGGTAAGATAAGAATTAAAAAATGTCCACAAGATAAAATAAAGAGGAACAGGGTAATACCCGTGGCTTGGGTATAAACAGTGCAAAGAAGGTGCTAGAAACCACAGAATTTAAAAAAAAAAAAGTAATCTCTGTTCAAAAGAAAGAAAAAGCAGTAGTTCACTGACTTTTAATCTTTTTAATTTTTTCTTCTAGAAACACACTCACACATTAAAAACGTAAAATTTGGCACCTACTCTAGATTTTTTTCTGTGCTGTTTCCTCTCCACCCTCAATTTTTAGCATTATATTGTAGCATTTTCTCATAACAATTTTTTTCTTTGAAAACATATTTTTAGTAATAGTGTGGTATAGTCATGCGGTTAACTGATTTAAATATTTGTCCATTTTTGTCCTTTGGGTTTCTTCTTTTTCTTTTGCCATTAAAAATAATAAATGTTTCAATTAATGGGATAAATAAATCTTTGTATTTCTAATTATGTTTTAAATATGAAGTTACTAGGTCAAATTGGTTTCAAGATATGTTCCATCACTTTTCAGTTTGTATGTGATGATACACTGCACCTCAGCAATATGGATTTCTTGAAATAAATATCTGATTATTCTGTCAACTCTTGAATACTTGTGTAAATGCTTCTGACTGTAGTGGTGGATTCTATGTCTTCTCTACATTTGGTTAATTTTTCTTTAGATGATTTGAAGCCGAGTCATTGAGTGCATTACACATTTAGAGCTGAGAGCTTCCTTGTGAATGTATCACTTTTTCATTATTAAGGGTACCTTTAATGTTTAATAATGCTTTTGTCTTTAAATCTGCTTTACTTGACATTAGTGTAGTCTCCTGAGCTTATTTTTCTTGACATATCTTTTCTCATCCCTTTACCTTTAAGCTTCATATATATATATATATATATAAAGTATATGTTTTTTAAACAACATATATTTTCAAAATGCTGTCTGCTAGTATTAATTTATTACTCAGATTATTAAATTATTTGATATTTATTTGTATATTAATTTAAATTCAATAAATAATATATTTGAGTTTATTTTATTAACTTATTTACGGTATTTTAGTGATTTTCCTAGATGTTATACATGCTTCCCTATTTCAGTCTATTGTAACATGCTTCCTTATTTCAGTCTATTGCTAATGATTACTTTTACAACTTCTCTAGAAGGCTAGAAACTTGGAATGTTTTAACTCATTTACCAGTTCTTTCTTTTACATTATTGTTATATATTGCTATATACTGCATGAACTATACATAATTCACGTATATTTTAAACTTATTAAACCATTAAAATTATAGTTTTGTACCATCAATATTTATTCAGTTAACCCGTGTATTTTATCCTTTTCATTCCTTCTTGCATTTCTTTTCTTTCTGTCTGGTATCATTTTTCTTTTACTTGAAAAATACTCTTTAGAATTTCTTTTAGTGCAGGTCTACTGAAGACATATTATCTTGGTTTTTGTTTTCTGAAAATGTCTTTATTTTGCTTTAACTTTCACAGATTATTTTCTCTGGTTGTAGAATTTTAAGTTGATAGTTATTTTCTTTCAGCATTTTAATGATTCTGTTTCATGTATTCTGGCTTTATTGGTTTTTGTTAATAAGTCAGCTCTAGTCTTTTTGTTGATCCTGTGAAGATGATAATTTTCCCCCCTTTATATTACATTTAAGATATTCTCTTTGACTTTAGTTTTTAAAAGTTTCAGTATGATATTCTTTGATGTGTTTTTTTCTTTATATTTACCCTCCTTAGCAATTCTCAGTCTGTGGATAGATGTCTTTTTCAGCTTTGGAAAGTCTCCAATTCCTGTTTCATTCAATGAATAGTTGTTAAATAATTTTAAAAATAAAAGTTTCCCAAAATTCTGTGTAACAAAATTAAATTTATATAAATGGAACAATTAAATAAATAAAAATAAACCAAAGGAAAAATAGAAAAATGTCAGGAGAAAGTAAGGAAAGAACTATTTCTAAGCATCAGTGGAAGTCTTAAAGGAAAAGACTATAATAAATTTGACAACAGACATTAGAAGTACTTCTGTAAATCAAAAAAGAGCTTTAAGAAAATAGAACTACTTCAAATAATGAATTATTGTCCTTGATCTATAAAGATTACTTATTATTCATGCAAAATAAAAATATTTAAGGATTGCTGTTTCTGGCTATGAGCTTGGATTTGACCAACTCTCCTACCAAGGACAACTTGAGAATGGATGATTTTTAAAAGTATGTTTTAAGGAACAGGAGAGCTATCATGGCAGTCGGGACTTGAGGGGCCAAGATCCTGAAAAGCAGGGAAACACAAAGTGAGGGGAATCCAACATTCTACACTTCTTTCCCCCTCCATGCCTGTGAGGATTAGGACTTGACACCAAGAGAGGCCAAGAAGCAAAGCAAAAAAGTGGTGGTTCAGGAGGAAGGAAGTTGAGTTGAGTCTTTAGAAGTTGCACATAGCTAGGGAGGCAAAAATTGGAATTTGGGGCTAGCAAAGCATCTAGAGAAACTCAGAGAAATGAGTTGTTCAGCATGTTTCCCTTTCAAGGTTTGGCCAGTTCAGAAGCAGCACAGGGTTGACTGTGTGAGACAGCAGTTAGAAATCTTCTTCTGTAATAAGCTGAAGAAGTCGGCAGGGCTTTTCAGCCTCATAGAGCTGTGAAGATAGGACTTTCAAGGAGGAGGGTGGAGCTCCAGTACACGTCCTGTACCTGCAGCAGAGGCCTCTGAGGTCTGCTCCCTAAAGAGAGAGTTGACTGTAAATGAAATTGGCTTCACACAAACTGAACCCCAGACTAAATTTAGTTCAATCTCTGACTGGACTTAAGGTGAGATGCCCCATTTTAGCTTCGGATAAAATGAGAAGTTACCCTCCCTTGGGAGAAAAACAATGAGAACTCCAGAATTTTAATTAAAAAAAAAAAATCTAAGATAAGAAAGAATATCAGAAAACAAAACAAATCAAAAAAAAGAAGAGGTCCTTAAAGCAAACCCATGGGTATCTCAGATATAGGAGTTATTGGGCTTGACATTTAGAATAATTTTAATTTTAATCTAATGTCTGTTGTCAAATTTATTAGTCTTTCCTTTAAAACTTCCACTGATGCTTAGATATAGTTCTTTCCTGACCTTCTCCAGACATTTTTCTGTTTTTCCCTTGGTTTATTTTTATTTAGGTTTTCAATTTATATAAATTTAATTTCGTTGCATAGGATTTTGGGAAACTTTTATGTTAAAAATTATTTAACAACTATTTGTTAAATATTTTTCCTACTGCTCTGGAGTTTTATCCTTTTCATATGGTAAATTATTATTTATACTGTTAGCTAAAATAAAAATGCAAAATGGGAGAGCTGTGAGCTTCACTTCTATTTGAGGACTTACTGAGGACTGTAACTCAGGAGACTCTCAGATAGCTCTGAGGAACTGTGCTGAGGATGTAGGCCAAGGGAGGTCAGCATATATGTGATTTCTGGAGAAGCGGCTATATACAGTCAAGCACACATCTCAGTGGAATGGTTGCTGATAGTCATAAGAAACAGCTATCTCAGTTAATTACTTTAGAGTTCTTCTAAGTATGGGAAGATGCAATATATTGGTTTGTCAAATTTTTCTCCTGGAAATGTCTAACTATTTTAAGGCCTGTTCTGCCAGTTTTTCTGGAGCACAGAGTGCCTCATTCCTGATTTCCATCCTGAACTCCTTTCAGGATGTTTTAAAGATCAGCAACTGCAGTGGCTGACTCAATTCTTGTGCAACTGGGTGGGGAGGGACCATCTTTAGTTGTCGGTGCTTTGGATTGTTTCTGAATTCTCGCTAATCTATTATTACAACTGAAAAATAATCTGCTGTTTCAGTTATTAAATTTTAATCATCCATTTTACTACCTGATTGTTCAAGTACCCTCTTAACATTCTTACTTGTCAGTTTTATCGAGGCTGTTCATGTGAAGATTTCTTTGCCTGCAGTGTCAGAAGTAATTCTAAGCTGGACTAAAGCAGTAAGAGTAAGGATACAGAGCAAGAACAGAGTGAGTGATATTGATTATTGCCACCTCTAGTGTTCCAGGGATTTGAAGGCTGAATATGGCATCTCCCATGATGCAGCCTATGGCTTGAGAAGCTAAGAGAATGGTAGTGCCATTAACGAATATTGGGAATATAAAGAAGCAGAATGTAACAGAAAGGGAGGAGGAACTTCTATTGAAAGAGCAGAAGCAGGAGTAGCAAAGATAATTTTAAAAAAATGTTAATATTTTGAAATGGCTTCTTTGGCTAGTAGAATAAGAATTTGACTTGGGAAAATCTTTTAAAAAATCAAGTGAAGTCTAATTTGGATTAAATATCAAATGAAATTTGCTGTGGCACCAATCCTAAGAGATGTACGATTTTTAAGGAGCAGTCTGTAGTAGCTCTTTTCATGTATCAACCATGTACACTCTTAGGCTGTAAACAATGTTTGCAGTCCATTGAGAGGCCTAAACTTGGGAGAAGGGGTGCAGAAGGCAGACTAATCAAGTTTAGAGGATTTCTGAGCAAAAAAGTTTCAAGTGAGAAAGTAGAAGCTACTGGTGAAAAATTATTGATCTGACTTTATAAATTTTAGCTTTGTAAAGAAAGAAATGAAGCCAGGCAAATTATTGCAAGTGTCAAATATGTTTCTAAGAGCTGAAAGCATTTTATAAGCCCAAGATCAAAATAAGGCAGTGTTTTTAAGGCAGTGTTTTTATTTTCCTAGGTCATTTATGTGAAGGAAATGGTGCAGCTGGGATATGCCCTGACCCTCTCTATCTGGCTATGTTCATTGCAGCCGAAGGCTAAAACAGTTTCTAGACAGGGAGCCTGGAATCCAATTTATAAGGAGAATGTGCAGCTTCTTAGCATCTTTCACCTGTATTTATACCAACCAATCTTCTTTTAGTCAACCTTAAGGAGATTTAGAAAATCATGCCTTGAATTGTATACTCTAGCTCTAAAACATTATCTCAGCTAAATACAATGAACAGAGAAGGGGAGGATTTTTAAGTGATTTACTTTTTATGAGGCTTCTCTTGCTTCCTTTGACTTTTGTCATCCCCACCCTGCCTCTTGAAAATTTGGACCTCATGATCAGAAGTGTAGAATTTTGGCCTTGGGAGAAATTGTATAATTTATTTGACTCTAACTTTTTCTCTGTTAAATAAATGAGACAAATGAAGGACAGAGAAGACAAAGCCAATGTCACCTATAAGTCAAAAGCAGAGCTAAACCCGTGAAATTCAGGTTTCCTAGCAGTGAATTTAGATACTTTCACTACAGTGCGGAGATTAGAAAATTCATATTAATTTACTGTATCACTTTGCATCCCTCCCCACCCTCCTTTAAAATTCAGCAAATTTTTTAATGTAGAAGAATAAAAAGTAGTTTCAGTCCTCTCTCTCTCTCTCTCTCTAGAGTATTAGATTTCGAAAAGAGCTGACACAAAGCACTTTCGTAACCAAATTTAATATAAAAGCACAGAGAATATGCAAATAAGGCGCAGAGCCAAACTTTAGAAGTGAACTAAAGAGGTAAAGAATTAACATGGTGCCCTTTTTAAGATTAGACTTTAGTCCTGAATCCCAGTTCTTTCCTAGTCAACAAACCACAAGAAACCCTGACCTCAAACAGCCTAGCCCTGCTGTAGATACACACCTGGACCAGCAACAGATGAAGAGAGCTACTTCACAATTCTTGGTCTTTTGGCAGTGTCTGTTCAGACAGGCTCACCCACCCCCATCCTGTTCTACTTTAGTGTTAGAAGGAAATGAAGCCACAAAGAGAACTAAAAAGAGCTGTAACACCTTTTGTCTCCTGCCACCTCCCTCCCTCTTTACTGCCCTCAGCACATAGAGCTATTCTAACCCAATTTGGGCTTGGGTGTAACATTCCTGCCTGCCTGAGGAAGGAATGATGAGCTGGGACTGCAGTTGCAGACAAGTGACACCCAGAAGCCAAAAGCTTCTCTAAGTACCAGGTCTGCCCCCAAGACCCAAGCCAAAGCAATGGCATTGTCTTTGGAAGAATTCATCCACTCCCTTGACCTCAGGACTCTCCCCAGGGTCCTAGAAATCCAGTCAGGCATCTACTTTGAAGGTAAGCACATTCTTATCTCTTGGCTGGCTAGAAAGTGCTCATAAGATCTATGTACTCTTGGGAATTTTAGGAGAAATTTTTAACAGAGAATATGAGTTTTGTTAAAGGAAAGGTGGTCACCAGAGAAACTAATTAACCAAGGAATGGTCAAGACCCAACAGTGCTGGAGAACAGAGAAACTAGATAGGACTCTTGGGTGGATAGTAGAATTGAGTAAAGCTTCTTGAGCATTTTGTAGGCCTTCGAATAGTTCAACATGAATAATGAATGATTTTTGCCTTTTCTTTTAAATTGGTTGTAATCCAAGAGTGAAAAGTTAAGTTATCCATATTTATGTTTCTGGAATATGAAAATATTTTTTTTAAAAAAGCAACTATTAAAAACAGAGCATTTAGAAAGAAAAATTCACCAAACTCTTAACCACTTTTAAATGTTGCTTTGTATCGGTACTTCTCTCACTTTTTCTGTAGTGACCTAACTTCTAATTTCTTAAATAATGACATTCTTTTTTGAAGGTATAGAAATTAATGTTTACTAATTAGAAGATAATTTTAAAAAATCTATGTTGAAAAGTCAGTGTTCAACTAAGAGCATTGAATAAGTTAGTGTGCTTTGGTGTGAATTATTATATTAATACAGTAAAAGAGCATTAAGACCTACAGCAAATATCCTAGACTCATTAAGCAGTGGTTTGAATACATTCAAGACAGAGTCATGTTCTGGGCAAATATATATTTCTGGTTCCAAGAGTGGTAGAATTGAGGCAGTGGTATAATTAAATCCATACAAATTACTGGGAAAATAAAGAACTATTGCTAGGCAGGAGGAGTTCCCATCGTGGCACAGTGGAAACGAATCAGACTAGAAACCATGAGGTTGCCGGTTTGATCCCTGGCCTTGCTCAGTGGGTTGACGATCTGGCGTTGCCATGAGCTGTGATGTAGGTCACAGATGTGACTCAGATCCTACATTGCTGTGGCTGTGGTGTAGGCCAGCAGCTACAGCTCCGATTAGACCCTTAGCCTGGGAACCTCCATATGCCATGGTGCAGCCCTAAAAAAGACAAAAAAAAATCTATTGGTAGGCAAATCTTTCCTGTTTATAAGTGAAAGAATTTTTTAGATATTATATGAGGAAATAATACAAAGATTGACAAATATCAGATCCAGTTCACACATGCACAGACACACATACTACACATACCTGCAGGCAAGGAATTGATGGAGGCAGCCATCAGCTTAGTATAGATTGTTTTGTTTAATACACTTGTAAATTGATTATTTTGAATCAGACCATATTTCTCCATTTATACAATATTATGTAATTTGTCTTTGTTCTTAAGCAAGCCCCAAGTCATTGTTTTCTCATTGTTTGTGCTCTTGAGGTTTCACATAAGAAAGTTCTTCATGTTGGGTGTACAAAGATACTTCCTCTGTTATTTTATATCAACTTTACAGTTTTATACATCAATTTAATGTTTAAGCAACGCCTTGAAGTGCAAAGGAATCCAATTTTTATTATTTCCCAGCACCATTTACTAAGTTAGCTATCCTTTCCCCTTTGATTTGTGTTGCTGTTTTTAAATTATATTATATGCTCACATCTGGGTTGTTCTGTCTCTAAAATATCTCTTCCATTTCGTTAGTCTGTGTTTTCTCAGTTGTGTCAAAGTCATTATTTTTGTAACGATGGCTCTGAAATAAGTGGTAATATATTGTTCATGTATAAACCAATTCCTTGTTTTTACTCCTTTATTCTAAATTGATATGGCTCTTCATAGACCTTTCAAACATGTTTTTAATGAAATCAATTGATTACATTAAAAAATCAACTATAATTAAATTGGAATATATTGATTTTATAGATTGATTTGGGAAGAATTAACATTTTACATTGTTTTACAAAAGAGCCTAGTATCTCTCTCTGTGTGTTTAGATTTATATTTTAATACTTTACAATTATGTTATACCTCAGTTATGAGAAAAAAGCATACACTTGGTGAATCTGCACAAAGTAAGCACACTCATGTAACCACCATTGCAATCAAGAAATAGAAGTTTTAGTAATCGGAAGTTCCACCTTGTGCCTTTTCGTGGTCATTATCCATCATCCTCACCCAGAGTAAATGTTATCATGACTTCTGTCCATTTATGAACTTTATGTTAATGGAACATTATAATATGTACCCTTATAGTTGGCATATATGTTCAACAATCTTTGTGACATTAATCCATGCTATTCTGTACAGTTTTTTTTTTCATTTCAGTGTGTGTAATTTATTCGAGTGGATGAATATATCATAATTTATCCATTCTACTGCTAATGGACATTTGGATTATTTCTAGTTTTGGGATGTCAGCAGTAGCATTGTCATGAACATTCTTGTACATGTGTGTTCATATGTGTATACATTCAGTTGGGTATACAAACAGAATTGCCATGTCACAGAGTATACATATGTTCAGCCTTGGTAGGGAATGGAAGACAAGTTTCCTATGTACTCATACTACTTTACTTTTCTACTGGCAGAATATGAGAGTTCTAACTAATCCATATTCTTGGCAACACTTGATATTATCAGTCTTTTTTAAAATTAAGAAATGATTGAGGTTTAATTTAGATATAATATATAGCATTATAGGGAGTTCCCCTTATGGCTCAGTAGTTAACAAACCCGACAGGGATCCATGGCCTCACTCAGTGGGTTAATGATCCAGTGTTGCTTTGAACTTTGGTGTAGGTCACAGACATGGCTCGGATCCTGCATTGCTGTGTCTATGACATAGGCCAGCAGCTGTAGCTCTGATTCGACCCCTAGCCTGGGAACTTCCATATGCCATGGGTATGGCCCTAAAATAGCAAATAATAACAATGTAACACTGTATTAGTTTCAGTTGGCTTTATCCTTGAAAAAGTAAGGATTTAATTATGTAAGTAATGAGGCATATTAATAAGGTATCAATTTCTAAGAAATCTCCCTGATGATTAAAAATGCAGCCAAATTTGAGAACCATTATTCATGTTCTCCCAACTTATTATTAGCAGTGCATTGGTTTAGAGAGATTGACATCAATTTAAATGAAGTCTTCTGGTCCATTGATCTTCACTAAATTAAGGAAGTTCCTATATATTCCTTTCTTTCCAGGTGTTTTTATAATAAATAGGTACTGAACTTAATTCTTTATCATTGACTAAGATAATGTGGTTTTTTCTTCAAATCTTCTAATCTAAATTAATTTTGAAATTTTTTCAAATTGAAGAATCCTTTCACATTATGTATATATATTTGAAATACAGTGTAGGAGTTTGATATTATATTTAAGATTTTTACATTTGATCATCACTGAAATGAGCTAATAGACCTGTCTTTTAAAATTCAAGATTTAACGCTAACTTTCTAAAGTGAGCTATATAGATTCTTTCTGAGGCACTTGCAAAAAAAAAAGAAATAGACTTTAACCTCTTCCTTAAAATTTGGTAGAATTCTCCTGTAAGAACTATTGGACATGGAATTTTTTGGATGGATGTAAGAAGTTGGGTTTTGTTAAAATTCTCTGTTGTTTTTCTTCTCTCTTTGATTTCTGACTTAATCTTCATTGTTTTCTTTTGTTCTCTGTTCTCTTGCTCCTTTTCTACCTTCCTAGCTTATATCAGTCATTTTAAAAACATGTCTTGGTCCTTGATAAATATGTTTAAACCTATATTTTTTCTCTAAAGATTTCTTTGACTGTTTCCCATCTATTTTTCCCTGTAGTATTTTCACTACTACTCAATTCTAAGTACAATTTTTCCTTTTAAATCCAATGACTATTTTATTTACTGATACTATAAAAGTTCCTTTAGTTGTTTTTTTTGCTTTTAGTTATTAATTATGTTGTATGTTGTTATAGAACAACTATCTGTATTATATTGTTATTTCTTTGAAATTGACTCAGGCTTCCTTTACGGTATGCAACATGTCCTAATTTGGAAATATTTCATATGTGCTCAATAAAGCATGTTTTTTGTTTAGTACAGTATCTCTCTACATATACCAAATAGCTTGAATTTTTGTTTTATTCAGATCTTGCTCTCACTGCTTATTTTTTGTCTGCTTTATCTATTATTTTCTCAGAGGACCATATGAAATAGTCCTTCAGTAGTTCATTTTTCTTGTTCACTCCTCATTTGTATCTTTTGTTTCATCTTATTTTTGAGGTTGAATTGTTGCATGCACTTATGTTAATCCTATTACTCTGCTATTATCATTCTTTTTCCTATATAATTTTAAGTCCTATTTTGATAATCATATTGCTACTCCAGTTTTTTTTTAAATTTTTTTCTAAACATTTATTTCCATTTTGGGGTGTCTCTTTTTTTAAGTGCAAGGGAACATATTCCTCCTCCTCTTTCTGCTCTGTGTCAGTCAGTGCAGTCAGTGGAACCAGGCTGCGGTGGTGACTCCATGAGAGGACATTTTGAGGGAATGGAGATTTGAGCAAACCTGAGAAAGGCGACACAAAGTCATGTAAGGTTCTCTGGTACTGGATTGGAATGCTCCCAATTTACAACAACATTGATAATAGGCAGCATGATACTCTCAATACTCTGTTGCTTGGGTACTTACTAAGTTGCCCTACTGAGATGAGGCATAGATCTGCAGGTTACAAACTGAGGACTCAGCCTCCTGGGTCCTCACATGAGAGGTGATTTCATGGTCAACTTACAAGGTTCAGTATTTGCTTTATCCTTAGGAAAAATAGGGCTTCATCATAACCTTGGAGGTGGATGTGAAGATTAATTGAGCTGTTGCATATAAAACATCAAGATAGATGTCCTGTAGAAATCTTGCAGTAAATAAATCTTAACTATTATTATTGTGATTACCACAATGTTGGCATATTATGAAGAAAACTGATCGAACATTTCTAAAAAATAAAACTAATTTGAATTCCACTACTGCTACACACCGCAATGTAAGTTATATACAGAGAAAAATTATTAAAAGTCAATAAAAATACTCCAAGAAACCAGAGAAGAATAGTAAACTAGGGATCTTTTTTTTTTTTTTTTTTTGTCTTTTGTCTTTTTTGTCTTTTGTCTTTGTTGTTGTTGTTGCTATTTCTTGGGCCGCTCCCGCGGCATATGGAGGTTCCCAGGCTAGGAGTCCAATCGGAGCTGCAGCCACCGGCCTACGCCAGAGCCACAGCAACGGGGGATCCGAGCCGCGTCTGCAACCTACACCACAGCTCAGGGCAACGCCGGATCGTTAACCTACTGAGCAAGGGCAGGGACCGAACCCGCAACCTCATGGTTCCTAGTCGGATTCGCCAACCACTGCGCCACGACGGGAACTCCGGGATCTTTAAAAAAGGAAAAAATTGAATTTGTAAAGTAGAAAACTTCCTTATTGGAAAAAATACTTAAATGTAGATGAAAGACAAACTACAAACTGAGAAAATTTTCACAATATATATAAGATGGAATGTAAATATCCTAAGTATATAAAGAATTATTAAATAACAACAAATACAAATGTAAACTTTTAAAATGGGGAAAAGATATAGAAGTAGCACATTTGCGCCAGAATCACATAAAAAATTTTAAAATTTACTAAAAATAAAATGCAAATAAAGCAATAAATCCCTTCTAATCACTTCTTAGGTCACAGGTGTTAAGAAGATTCACAAAACCCAATGTAGTCATGAATGCGCTGATATGAAGGGAGGCATGGTTGGTGGGTATGTAAACTGTTACCGACTTTCTAGGTCTCAGCTGGGCAATGTGCATCCACATATAATGTGTGCATAAACACCTGACCTCTAGAAATTACCCTAAAATATAATTACAAAAAGCAAAAATTATTATGTTGCAATGATCATGGCAGCATGTTTTATAGACGAACGTCAAGTGAGCCTCAGCATGAACTACCTCATGTAAATAACAACACATTATCAGGTATTGTTCAAGAGGCTAGAATCATAGCATGAGAAAAAAGAAAAGCACCCTACTCCATCAGAGGTTATATTCCGATGGCTGGAACAAATGACAAACAACTAACAGATTTAAATTGTATGTACGAGTACCATGAAGAACTGAATAGAGAGTTAAAGTAAAACAGAGGGAAGAGATGATCTTTTGATAGAGATCAGGGCAGATATCTCTAATGAGATGAAATTTGAGCAGAGATTAGAATAAATTGAGAAAATAAGCCTTGTACATATCTGGAGGAACATTTCTGCTGGGAACAGAGTAGGTGCAAACCACATAATAAGCTTTCTTCATATAATTAAGAAACAAAGAGGAAACCAGTGAGGATGAAGCGGGCAATTGAGAAGAAGGGTGGTGGGAGATGAGGCTCAGGCCTTGATTCAGTTGGAAAGGAAATGACCAATTTTGGGTATGCTTTGAAGATTGAAATGTCAGGACTTGCCAATGGATTTGATATGGGTGTGAGGAAGAAGACTAAAGGATGAATGGGAGGACTTTGACCTAAATGTGTGTGCCTTTGACAGAGTTGTGAAGAAGCTGTGAAGGAAGGAGACCTTTGGTGGAGAACGCATATCTGTTATTTATCTCAAGTGGAAATTTCAAGTAGACAACTAAAAAATCAGTTTTGGTCACAGAGTGAGCTCATGGCTGAAATGCCCCATTTATGACCTGATTGATTAGGACCTTGATCATAAATCTTGTCAGGGAGAAAAAATGAGCATGTACCTTAATATATCGATTTCTTTATTGATAGTTATGGTCATTCTAAAGCATATACAATAATAAAAATTGTAAGAGGGTAAAGATAAAACTGATAATATTTTAAAGAATTTAATTTTTTATTAGTAATAAACCCATTTTATCTCACAAAAGTGAAATTTATAGTATTAATTATTATTGAACATTATTGAAAATATCAAATCTTTCCATTACTGCATACTTCAATATTTGTAAAAAAGTTGATTTAATATCATGTGATAGAGTGATTCAAGGACCTGGCTCTAATGTATTTATTTCAGTACTTGTTTTTAATAATAGCTCTTAAAGATACCTTATAAAGATCCAATATATAGCATATATGCACAATATTAAATATATGCTTAGGGAAGATTTATCATTAATATTGATGGCCCTCAATCCATATGTAAAATAACTTTTTTTAAAATTAAAGTATAGTTGATTTATAATGTTGTGCCAATTTCTGCTGTACAGTAAAGTGACTCAGTCATACATACATATATTACACATTCTTTTTGTATTATTTATAATTTCCTTCATAAATCTGATTATAGTAGTTTCTTTAGACAGCAATTGTATGTAGCTGATGACAAGTTAGTACTAGAAATAGAAGTGTCATTCTATTTTTTTGTTGATATGCTCTGCAATTTTCAGTTCACAAGTGTCTTTGTAGGCATCTTACAAAGTTATTGTCTATTTTGTGAGAGTTAGTGTCGTTAAAATTAGATTATAACAATTCTTAAAATAACTTGCTAGATATAAAATCCACTATATGAAAGTAATGCAAGTAAATGAATGAATTAGTACAATTCTTTGAACTCTTGTTTTTTGGAATTCCCAAACTGTCTCAATACATTGTAGACTATGTGTGTCATGTGATGATCTGATGAGAGAATAAATTAAGATTTTTTATTATTAGATACCAATACATTTAAAATTAAAATTTAGGAAGAATTTATATTAAATATTAGAATAGTTTAATTTCATTTGTTTTATGTAAAAATGAATATGAATTGAAACTCTAATATTTTCTTCTCTTATCTCATACCTTGTAACTCAATGGTGTGGCCCAATTTAGAGATCCCTGTTGGTAGATAATGTAATTATCATCACAAACCCTATATTAAAGTACTGATTAAGTTATCATGAATAATTATGATATGCATCATATATATTTTCTTTTTTTTGAGTTTTTACCTTTTTTTTTCTATTGTACAGCATGGTGACCCAGTTACACATACATGTGTACCTTCTTTTTTCTCACATTACCATGCTCCATCATAAGTTACTAGACATAGTTCCCAGTGCTACACAGCAGGGTCTCATTGCTAATTCATTCTGAAGGCAATAGTCTGCATCTATTAACCCCATCTCCCAATCCATCCCACTCCCTCCCCTCCCCCCTTGGCAACCAAAAGTCTATTCTCCAAGTCCATGATTTTCCTTTCTGTGGAAAGTTTCCTTTGTGCTGTATATTAGATTCCAGATATGTGATATCATATGGTATTTGTATTTCTCTTTCTGAATTACTTCACTCAGTATGACAGTTCCATCCATATTGCTGCAAATGACATTATTTTGTTCTTTTTTTAATGGCTGAGTAGTATTCCATTGTGTATATATACAACATCTTCCTAATCCAATCATCCGTGATGGACATTTGGGTTGATTCCATGTCTTGGCTATTGTGAATAGTGCTGCAGTGAACATGCAGGTGCATGTGTCTTTGTTAAGGAAAGTTTTGTTCGGATATATACCCAAGAGTGGGATTGCTGGGTCATATGGTAGTTCTATGTGTATAGTTTTCTAAGGTATCTCCATACTGTTCTCCATAGCAGTTGTACCAGCTTCCATTCCCACCAACAGTGCGGGAGGGTTCCCTTTTCTCCACACCCCCTCCAGCATTTGTTATTTGTGGCCATCATTAATAAGTCCACAAATATTTTATTTTTTTTTGAATACGTCAAAGAATTGGACTTCCTGACTCTTTTGTGGCCAATTGCATTGGCCATTGTATTGAGCATGGAAGACAGGTGTGTATCATTTGGGGGCAGATGCTTTAAGAGCTAGTTCATAATTTAACATATTTCATCCTGGTAGATAGACCATGTCAAAATAGAACCTTTGACAGTTGAGGTCCCATAGTGACCATAATTATTAGAGACCCTGCTCTCACTCACTTGAATTGAACATGTAGTAAAATAAAATATATTTTTATTACTTAAATCTCTCAGAATTTGAGGTTGTTTGTTATCTCAGCATATCAAATTTACCTTATTGATGCAAGTTATATTTATTATAATTGGAACTGCACTTATTATCAATTAAAAAATTAGACATTAGACATATTCTGAAGAGAGTCATATAATGCCGGGAAAATTACTGATTGCTAATATGGTTACCACATATTTATAGGAAAGTGAGTTCACTGCTCTGTATTCAGGAAATATCTGTTGTTTCTTTGACTGTTCTCCATATTGCTAACATTACTGTTTATTACCATTTACTTTAATATGTAACCATTTTCATGTTGACTTAAAATATTGGCAATAAACCAAGTTTGTTTGCATGATGATCTTGTTCAATGAACTGGATATTGAAAAAATTCTATTTTGCTCTATAAAAATATTATGTGCACATGGCTGGAAATTTGGAAAATGCGGAAGCACATATATCCAGTAGCTTCATCAAACACAGAGAAATGATCATTATTTTGATGTATTCTAATTTTTAAGAAAGTGTGAATTAACTTTTAAATGGAGAAAACTTGATGCCAATTTTTTTCCTCCATGCTTTATCCAGAATATCATCACACACTGCAATATTCATCTACCCCTTTGTCTCAAACCATGATAACTTATTGCCAGGACTGTCAAAATAGCTACCTAACTGGTCTTCCACTTCTGCTCTTTTACTCCTAAAGTTTATTCTCATAGCATCCAGAGTCATGCTTTTTTATGGAAGTCCCAGGCTAGGGATCATAGAATTGGAGCTACAGCTGCCAGCCACAGCCACAGCCACGACAATGCAGGATCCGAGCTGCATCTGAGACCTACACCACAGCTCGCAGCAACGCCATATCCTTAACCCACTGACGGAGGCCAGGGATTGAACCTGTGTCCTCATGGATACTAGTGGGATTTGTTTCCACTGTGCTATGATGTAATTCCCCAGAGTCATGCTTTTAAATAGTATATCAGATTATAACACTCCTCTGTAGTCTCTGTAACATTAAAGAACCTCTGATGGATCTCCCATTTTTTCTCAAAATAAGGGTATTACAATGGGCATTAATACCTTATATTTTTCTCTTCTTGCTCCCATTATTTCTCTGAGTTTATTGGTTACCGATCTCCTCCTTCCAGCCACACTGGCCTTCTCACTGTTCCTTAAACTCGAAGATATGCTTCTGCCCTAAAGCTTTGCTCATGCTCTTCCTTTGGACTGACAAGCTCCTCAACCAGACCTCTACTTGGCTAACTCCTTTCTCTTTGAGCCTAACCCTGATCACCCTATTTAATAGTGCAAATTTTCTGTTCCCCTTCCATATATTCCATATCTTCTTTATTATATTAGTCATTTTTATGGAACCAGAACACTGTCTTCTTATCTATTATGTAAGTTACTTATTGTTTATTTTTCTCTTTTCCCATTAGATTTGTCTTACAGCTTAATTAATGTATAATTCTTAAAACCATAAAATTCATCCATTATAGGTGTACAATTCAATGATTTTTAGTAAATTTATGGAGTTTTGCATCCACCACCAATTTTAGACCATTTCCATTACCTCAAGGTAATCCCTTGAGCCATTTGCCAATCATTATTACAAACTCAACCTTAGGTAACCACTGATCTTCTGTCTATAAATTTGCCTTTCCTGGACATTTTATATAAAATAAATTATATGTATATAGTCTTTTGAAACTAGCTTCTTTTACTTAGCATAATGTTTTTGAGGTTCACTGTGTTGTAGTATATATTAGTATTATGGTGTGTTTTTGTTGCTAAATTGTAATTTATATATGGTTACACCACATTTTTTTTTTCATTCAACATGAGCTAAAGGTCACTTATTTTCCTTTTGGAGCTGTTGTGAATAATGTACCATTCTACATTCCAATTTGCAATTTATTTGAATTCCAGTTTCTCCAAATCCTTACCAAAACTTGGTGCTGTCTATCTCTTGTATTATAGCCGGTGGTATCTCATTGTAGTTTTAATTTGCATTTCCTTAATGACAAATGAAGTTGAGCATTTTTCCTATGCTTATTACCAGTTTATTTGTCTATTTTTAAATAAAATATCTCTTCAGTTTTTTTGGCAGTCTTTGACCTCTTGTTATTGAGCTGTAACAACTATTTCTGTATTCTGGATATTTGATTTGCAAATATTTTCAGATACATAATTGCAAATATTTTCTTCCCTTCTGTGGCTTGTCTTTTCATTTTCATAATATTATCTTTTGAAAAAGAAAGATTTTTAAATTAAAAAAAATTTAAAGTTAGAATATGCCCAATTTATCATTTTTTTTTGGGGGGGTGTTTTAGGACCACGCCAGCGGCATATGGAGGTCCCCAGGCTAGAGGTCGAATTGGAGCTGTAGTGGCTGGCCTGTGCCACAGCAACAGCAACGCCTAATCCAAGCCACGTCTGCAACCTACACCGCAGTTCACAGCAACGCCTGATCCTTAACCCAGTGAGCATGGCCAGGGATCGAACCTGCGTCCTTATGAATACTAGTCAGATTTGTGTCTGCTGAGCCACTGCAGGAACTCCCAGCTTGGATAAACTGAGCATTTTTTTTTTAGGGCCCATGCTTTTGTTATCATGTTACCTAACCCAAGGTCACAAAAATTTCTTCCTCTTTTGTGTTGAGGGTCCACCAGATCACTCCTAGTTTTGTTGATTTTCTAGAAATACAGAACTCAGAAAAGCTTCTGTACTCAGAATTATGGTTTATCACAGGGGAAGAATAGAAACTAAAGCTAGCAAAGGAGAAAGGCATATATGGCAGAATCTATGAGGAAATAGGTATGAACTGCCAGTTATCCTGTTCCAGTGAAGATGCATATGTAGTGCTTAAATCTCCTAACGATGATGTGTCAAAACAAGGAAAGAGAATTTACAGTTAGGGATGCTCATTTGTGCCTTAGTGTCCAAGATTTTTATAGGAGCAATCACATAGGCAAGGAGGATTTGTGTGACTGACCTTGGCTACTGGGTCTCTGGGCCTTCTAGAGATCAAGTGATAGTGTATGATCCAGGACCCCAAGTGAGCCAAAACAAGCATTCACCATAAATCACATGGATAGCACAAACTATTTGCTGTGATCCAAGATCTCAGATATCCAAAAAACACTCTTATCTGGCAGGATATTCCAAGGGCTTAGATGTTATCTTTCAAGATAACTGTCCAGGGCTAGTTCTTTCATTGAAATGTGCAAGGTTTGAGCACCCCAAATCCATGCATTCAACCCATTACTGCAGTTCGTTTCTTTCTTTTAGTACAAGAATTTTTCGTCTTATCTTTAGATCTAAGATCCATTTGAGTTAGAATTCTCTAAAGCCTTAAATCCAAGTAATGGAAGAATTAATCAACATTCTACACAGTTGCAAAGCATGCTGGGCATGACTCAGGTACAACAAGCTCTCTCTAGCTGAGAGAGGTGAGGGAGTTAATCAACAGATAGCTGGGTGAGTGGCTTTCCAAGCTGAGGGAATATCTTTAGCAAAGTGTTATGGTGAGAATGTGTTGGAGTAGTTCAGAAAAATTGAGAAACCAGTGAGGCTGGAAGGAGAAGGAGAGTGAACAGAAATGATGTCAGAGAGAAACTGGTGGAGAACCATATATGGCTCTTTTGGATATTGCAAGAGTTTTACTATTAGAAGAATTGGGAACTTAAAGATACCCATCTAAAATAGCAAAAACAATGAAAACAATGCTAGAACTCTTCTCTTCACTATGAGTATAAACTCCATTAGCCATTTCTTCTCACTCTTTATCAAAGAGAATATTGATGAAAACATGTACATTTGCAGAAGTTAGAGCATAGTATTACTCAAATGAGCCCATAATGTTTAAAAGTGTTTCTTATAGTTTTTTTTTGTTTTTTGTTTTTGTTTTTTTTGCTTTTTAGGGCCACATCCACGGCATATGGAAGTTCTCAGGCTAGGGGTCAAATTGGAGCTACAGCTGCCGGCCTACATCACAGCCACACCAATGACAACATAGGATCTGAGACAATCCACGACCTACACAGCAGCTCATGGCAACACTGGATCCTTAACCTACTGAGCAAGTCCAGGAATCCAACCCATGTCCTCATGGATATTGGTTGGGTTTGTTACTGCTGAGCCACAATGGTAACTCCTCTTATAGCAATTTTTAAATACTATGAAAATGTTTTTTCTTTTTTGGAAAAGTAATAATCGGGGGAGGTGAGTTTTTAAGTATTGTGTTTGGAATATATTAAATATTATATATCTTTTTCTTGCTAAAATACGTTAAAATCATGGAAATTATTCCTTTAAATTGTATATCTACCTCACTTCATTTCTCCTTTCCTTTTGCTACAAAATGAATAGAGTGTGATTTTTGTCCTTAAGGACTCCTTAGGCCAGTGAAAGAATGTAGATTTTTTTTTTTTAATCCACATTAGTGATACAATGTAAAAGGTGTACTCAAAGACATAAACTGTTTTGAGAGCACTGGAAAGAGCACAACTTCCACCCAGAAAGTCATAGAAAGCTTACTAAGAGATGGTGATATATTTGTCTGCAGCCTATATAGAAGAACAGGCAAATAAAGAACTGTCCAGAATGAATGAAAAGTGTTTAGAATGTTATACAAATTTGAAAATTCAAAGTACAGCCCAAGAACAGCTCAGGGAATAATAGGTAATCAGATAATCTGTGGTCATATTTTTAATGGCTTCTGAAATATAAGGATATTGAATTTTTGCTATAATCAATAGGAACCTATAAAAGGATATTTTTTATAATATGTTTTTCCAATTGTAAAGGTAAATCATGTTCCTTGTAAATAATTTGAAAATTATAGAAAAAACTAAAGAATTTCTGAGATATTTAAGGCAGAAAATATCAAAAACAGAGGTTTCTGGACTAAGTAAACGTGGTAGGTGATTTAAAAAAGTATTACTTGAGGAATTCCCGTCGTGGCTCAGTGGTTAACGAATCCGACTAGGAACCATGAGGTTGCGGGTTCAGTCCCTGGCCTTGCTCAGTGGGTTAAGGATCCAGCATTGCTGTGAGTTATGGTGTAGCTTGCAGATGCAGCTCGGATCCCGTGTTGCTGTGGCTCTGTTGTAGGCTGGTGGCCACAGCTCCAATTCGACCCCTAGCCTGGGAACCTCCATATGCCACGGGAGCGGCCCAAGAAATGGCAAAAAAAAAAAAAAATTACTTGAAAGACTTACGACGAGAGCAGCAGTTGCCTTTGGAGATGGAGGCATGGTGCAGTTATATTCCAATGAGTATGAAGTTTCTATAGGACATTCAGATGCAGATGAACATTAGCCCACCAAAAATGTACGGCTGAAGTAAAGAGAGTAGTGAACTTAACAGGTTTAACATTACAGAGTTGTAAATGGGTCAAAGAAACTTTTTTTCAGGAATTGTTTTATAGTCCATGTAGTATGGATAGAAGAGGAATTGGTCAAGTAGAAAAAAATGTCTCTGTTGGAAGAGAAAGTGGGCTAGTGTATCAGCGGAAAGAATGATCTAGAGCATTAGGTCGAGGGAGTGTCCAAGATAAATGTTTGCTATCAGCATATAGTTTACGGTAGATGATTAATTATGATTATAGTTCTCTATACTGAAGGATTATTATGGGCCAGGTATCTTTGTTTATAGATTTGGGCATGTAAGCAAATGTAATACATGTGTAAATACATTTTATATAGGTATATGTCTATACATAAATCTATATGTGAATATATCTAATACAACACATAATTATATAATACTTTATATATGCCCATTTGTATACAAATTTAGTATTTCTGTGTATATGTACACATATATATTTAACCTTATTAAATTATTTAATTAATTATATTTAAAAGGTATTTAATCCTTAGAGGTAGCTGATGAAATTATTATTTCTATTTTTAAGATCACCTCTTTGCCATTTTACCTACCTCTGCCCCAGGAATAAAACGTATAGTGAAGTTCATCCTTGCTCTGCCTACCTGAAGAATTTATGAAAATCTATAGTGAATCTTACCCTTAGGAAACCATCAATACTTTTAGAAATTTTGTAGCTATTTACCGATGGCAGTTGGACTATACAAATTGAGTTGTGAAGTAAACATACGTAAGGAATAACTAGTATTAGATACATCATTAGTTTTGTCTTTTAGTACCTTATTACTGGTTACTGATTACAATTGCAATTTGATAAGTATGACCTTAAAAAATTAACTCTAAAACTGGTTAGATAAATATATTGAATAATGGTACATACTGAATTATGCATTATGTGAACATGACTTCATGTATTTGATGCATATATGAGTTTATATGGCAAAAAGTGTGCCTGTTTTAATGCTGACATAATTCTTTTATGGCTAATTGAATGTAATTTTTTTTCAGTCTTAATCAGTCAGGGATATGGTAGTAAAATCAGGAAAATTTGAAAATTATAACATTGTATTCACTTGCATTTATTCATTTTCATAGGCTTTTAATATTAGAACAAGACAAAAACTTTTTCTCACTTTTTATATGAATTCACAACGTTGATACTGGTTCATAGAGACTCCAGAGATATAAAATGTCTAACGAAATATGGCCTGTCACATTTTTTTAAAAAGAATTTAAGCTAAATGAAAGCAGAACCAGTATTTCTTCATGAGCTTACATTTATGAAGATTTATTAAATGCAGATATTATATTAACTAAATATATATAGAATTTTCTATATATTTACACGTTATGTCGAACTTCACAGATTTAAAACCACTCTAGATTCAGGACAACCGAAGTTCACAGACAGTAAAAGTTGAAAACTTTGTATATCTAAGCTTTAAAATTAAGTAAAACTTACTATATCCCAATATTTGAAATTGATAATTGAGTTATTAAATGAATATAAGTTTGCTGTTTGTGTCAGTGGCATCTGGTCGGACACTGCAGTGACTATCAGAATGGAATTTCACAAACCTAAACATTCAGTTTCCTTTGAAAAATATATTGCAATTATATTGAGTTGGTAATATGCAAAAATTACATTTTTAAAGGCGTAATCTTATTTGAAATGGTTTTGAATTTTTTCCTATTAAAACTTTGGAATCATATTTTATTTAAGGCTTGACACTTTAGCCACCATATAATTTTTAGGCTCCTGGACAGCCTTTAGACCATACACTACAAATCAGCGAGTTACCCTTTCAGTTTAATTAAACATTAAAAAAAAAAAGAACCAAAATATTCGAGATTTAAATATATAAAATAACTTAAAAAATTTAAGGCATTTTTCTGTTTATGCTTGAATGTAACACATTTTTCCCTAAAAGTTAGCTCAAGCAGGCCTTACTTTAGGAAGAAAAATCCCTAAAATAAGTACATTAAAAATATGCAACAAGAAGCTTAGATAAAAGTAATTTCAGTTGTATTATTTTCAAGAGCTGTAGAGGAAGATAACTACTGGAAAAATGTTTGTGTTGTTTACTTAAGTGGAAGTGTTCCAAAATGTGGACATTTTGTGTAATGACATACATTATTCGCCTCAGTTGTAGAGTGTTCACACTTAAACATTTCCAACTTATTTATGTTTTTATATATAATCATGTAAATAAGGATTTTTCATGCACTTCATTTTATAAGAAGTGACTAAATGATAAAGTAAATATTGTATTTTTTATTGGCTGCTAGATTTTCAAATACTGTGAAATTGACATTTTGGTTAGGGTTATTAATTGCCTAAGTATGTTTTAATAGGTACAAATTATTGGTCAGTTATTTAACATTGAAAAACACTATAGGAAGAGAAAATAAAAAGCTTTTGCCTTAAGAATAGTAGTATATATTTTTGTATATTATGATACTAATAAATTTTGTTAAGCACTGCTAAATAACCAGTCAGAGTAAACACAGAATGGGAGAGAAGTTAACTTCAAATAAAATCAAAAGCATTATTTTTAGAAATGTCTATCTTTGATGCGACATTCAAGGTCTTGAATTTTAAAACTTTACATTTTAATTGGGACCTCTACTTTGTTCTACTCCTAATAAATATTTGGAACCATTGCATCTTTTTAAAACTAAGATTTTTAGCAAAAGCCATGAGATGAAATTTACTTAAATAAAGCAAAACTTTTTCACATGAAATAACGTTTTAAATGGCAATAGACTCATTATTTGAGAAGATTTTGTTATTTTCAAGAAAAATAATTTGTTAGGAAATGGGGAAGATTTCCACTAATCTGTGTAATGAAATTAACTTTCTGATTTTTCGATTCTTATAATTAGGTCAAAGAGTTTTACCCTAGGTTAGAAGGGATGGTTTTAGTGATTCAGCACTTGTGTCAGTTAAGGAAAGAACACCTGCCCTATAAGCGATGTGTGAATTCTAACCACAGACCAAAGGACTTTTTTTTTAACTTCTCTACTGACATCAGGAAATGCCTAAAACATATTTAAAACAGTTTTTTCCAGAACTTGTGAAATCAAATCGTGTGAGTTTTGAATTAACTGTTTGTTAGCAGAGGCCACTGTGATTTTGAATATTAGTAACCTAGTTACTAAATAAAATATATCCCCATTTAAATATAATGTACATATTTGTTACAGTGATTAAAAAAGTCAGCCAACAATCTAGCATGTTCAAAGAGTTTATTTAATCTTGACAATAACAAAAATTTGACCTTGTTTTAGAACAGACGCAGGCTGGCCCTTCCTCTTTCCTTCCTTTTCTTCCTCCCTTCCATTCTCCTTTGTACTTTTAGAAAGATGAGATTGGATACATTTACAGATGCTCTTTGACAGTAACGTACCATACATTGTAAAACATGAAGGAGGCTGGGAGAGCTTTTAAAATAAACCCACTGCTATGAAGTTTTCACTCAAAGGATAAATATGAGGGTAATAACAGACAGGGCACCAAAAAAAAAAAAAAAATCCAGTCAATTATACCTGCAGTGTATGCTGTAAAAAAAAAATCAGGATTATTAGGTGACTGTGTCCCTAGTGACTAGGCTGGGAGTGAGCCGCGGGGTCAGGTGTAAAGCAAGGCCACCTGAAAAGGGTTAATGTAGGCGCACCTCCCTCTGGCAGGTGGTAAAATACGCCCCCCCCCCCCCCCCCCGCCCCGCCTTGGTTGGACTGGCTAGGAGAGGGAGGGTGTAAATCCTAGAGGACCAGTTTAGAGAGACATGTCAGATCGGAAACAGAGGGGGCAGCTCCGGGCTTGAAAGGTCAGGCAGGCTCTGTGGTTGTGATGCAGCCGTCCCCACTCCCGCTGCCGTCAGGAGGGCTCACTGCCAGAGTCTCTCTAAGTGCATGAGAACTGCGACAGCAGAAGCAGCTAACAGCTCCGAGAATCCATTTTCCTGTTTTGTTTTGTTTTTCTCCTCTACACTCTACCCTCTGGTCATTTGTCTATTTTTTAAAAAGTTATTTCCTACATTTCTAGTATGTCTACTTATTAGAATAAGGCAGCATTCTGGATCAACAAAATTAACCTCCTCATTTAATAGAGGCAGACCTATCTGCACAGTTTTTGCGCAATTATTCCATTCACTGATTATTAATAAAGAGAAGAAGAAAACATTCAAATAACAGGATCAACAATTATCTTTCTTAATGACATTTAAATATAAGGAAACATAAATAAATGATTAAATAGTATCTCCAATGATAGCTATTTATTTGGCTAACACTCAGAGTAGCTGCTAGAGTACATGGCAGTACGCTGAATTCTCAACAAAAAAGCTCATTAAGTCACCATAGCGCCCAGAGAAGTCAAGGCTTTTTCATGAAGTCAGATAGAAGAGCTACTGAAGGTGTGTCGTGTTCTGCTCTACACTAACAGATGTTTCCTGGGTTATGTGGTAATTCCTGGATTGATATATGATATAGTTTTTGTCAGCTACTAATTAGAATATCTGGAGCTTCCCTTGTGGTGCAATGGGTTAAGGATCCAGCATTGTCACTGCAGCAGCCCTGGTTGTTGATGTGGCACAGGTTCAGTTCCTAGCCTGGGAACTTCCACTTGGTCTGGGCATGGCCAGAAAAAAAGAATATCTGAGTTTTCCGGTAGTTTACCTAAGGAAGCTTTTTTAACTATAGAAATAATACTATTTTGGAGATTTTTTTTTTTTTTAAAGAAGACAGTAAACTACTTATTGCAACATGCATTAAGGCGTAAATGAGCACTTTAAAGCACTAAAGATAGAAGTAAGAATGGAAATTTTAATTTCTACTGTTAGGATTAAGTTCTCTTCTTGGAACAGTAAGCTATGCATTTGCAAGTTCTCATTAAAAATTTGGCAGTGATATTTTCTACTGATAGATGCCATTCATCTGACAAGTGACCCTCAGCATTTACTGTTAGGCTTCATGCTAGTTGGTTCTCTAATTCACATTCCTCTAAAAAACAAAGCAGAATTATTCAGGAGAGCATCGTATTTTATAAAACCACAAGCATCGCATTTTATGAGACCACAATGACAGGTTCAGTAAAATTTAACAGCTCTTATTTATGAAAATAAGCCCATTGATGAATATTAATTTCATCCTATTTATTAGAGTAACTAATCAATATTCTGTGGTAAACCATAGTGGAAAACAATATGAAAAAGAACGTATGTATGTATAACTGAATCACGTTGATGTACAGAAATTAACACATAAATGAACTATACTTCAACAAAATAATTTGTTTTTAAAATCATGCCAAACTTTCTGGAGAAAATAACTTTTGTTGTAAACTGACTAGAATTGATTTGATCATTCACTATTATTAGGTTATTTTTGGTAGATACTGGTAGCCTTCAATCCTTGGACGTACATGGTCTCATACAATGAAGTTTTGTCAAATGTAAAACATGTTTAAAAGTAGGCATCGGAGTTTCTGTGGTGGCTCAGTAGTTAACGAATCCGACTAGGAACCATGGGATTGCGGGTTCGATCCCTGGCCTTGCTCGGTGGGTTAAGGATCCGGCATTGTGGTGAGCTGTGGTGTAGGTCGCAGACGTGGCTTGAATCCTGTGTTGCTGTGGCTCTGATATAGGCTGGTGGCTACAGCTCCGAATTGCCCCCTAGCCTGGGAACCTCCATATGCCGTGGAAGCGGCCCTCATAAAAGGCAAAAAAAGACAAAAACAAAACAAAACAAAAAGTAGGCATCAAAACACTTGTATGGGAGCTCCCTTGTGGCCCAGCTGGTTAAGGACCCAGTGTTAATACTGCAGTGGTTCAGACTGCTGCTTTGGCTCAGGTTTTATTCCTGGCCCTGAGAATTTCCACATGCCATGGACACGGCCAAAAAAAATTTTTATATGACTTGGTGGAAGCTCGATTTAGTCCCACCTTGTTTGCCTTTTTAGATGCTCTGACAGCACCTTGCATGAAAGGTTCATTAGAAACTTCTGCAGCAATATTCTAGCAGCAGGACACGGCTGTCCTTCTAGTTAGATGGCAAAACTGCTTTGAACTAGCTGCTGAACCAGGACTGTGAAGCCTGGGCCTATATTGGGCTCACTAGATTCTTATACCCCTTTTTAAGAACAGGAGTGCCTATGATACATTTGAAACTAATCAACACATTTTGAATACCACTCATTTCACCAATAAAGCAATCTTAAGACCAATATCCCTTATTCCAATTAAGAATAAACTGTGTTAATAGGAGAGAGATGCAGGTGACGCTTGTGGTCGTTATTTTAAGAGTATGAACTTCAGTCATCCTTTTTGTGTGTTAACTGGTCACCCTGGTTTTACACTTCTGATTACTGTACTTTAAAATTTAACATTTTCCTTATCCCTTCTCCAGGGCTATAGGTTAAAACTATTGAACACATACATATGTATCTCATTGTCCATGCTGAAGTATTTTAAGTAATACTATTGAACATTTATCATCACACATCTCAGATATTCTATTCACACTCTCTGGAGCAGATATGTATGGAGTTGCTTTTGTTTTGTTTTTATTCTTGTAGTTTTAACTAATTCCCAAATTTATTTCCCAGGTTGACACGTAGTCCTGACTTCCTTTCACCTATTTCGTGCTTTGTAAAGGTATTTCTGAAACCTAAGTAAACTTTGGAATCTACTAGGGAAATTTAAAAAAGGAAAACATATTTCTAGGTTCTACCCTGAAGAATCTGACTTAGAATATTTGAAGTATAGCCCAAGAATCTGTATTTTAAGGTTTTCCTCAATTAGTTCTGGTGCAGCCTGCTGGCAAACAGCTGCTTAACTAGATAGGATCATCTCTGCCTAAGGATGACCATTTGACATCAGAAACAACATATTAGGAACTGAGCTGAGTGTTTCCCTCTCAGGTTTTCCCTGTTTCAGTACATCAAGTTTTTCTCCTAGTGCCCCAGCCTGGTGGTCTGGAAGTCATTTTGGTCTCATTTTTCTAGTTTTCTTTCACCCTTCTGGGCAGGGGTCGAGGGTAGGGGCAGGCGGGCATTTCAGTATTCACAGCTGCCATTCTATTCAGTCTCTCCTCACAGCTCACTCATACCACCACAGCACCTGGTAACTTCTCCCTTGCCCCAACCGGTTTTTGTTACCCTAAGGAGCTCTTAGGAGAACTTTCATAGAACCATAACAGTGTATTGCCTAAGGATCAAATCCGCTCTCCAAATCGACCCCATTTGGCCATAATCATACATCACGTACTATATATGTAAGAGATTATACTGTAAGATGTTTGTTGCTGACTTCATTAACATGAGAGTACAATCAAGGTGATACAAGGATGCCCAAATTACCAAAGCTCTGAAGCACTTTACTGACAGCAAAACCTAGGCTCTCATGTAAGCCTCCTTTTTTTTTTTTTTCTTCTCTTAGTAGGAAGAAGGAAATGCTGTTCAATACCATATCCACTAGCCATTGTGTAGCTATTTAGATTAATTAAAGTAAATAATTTTTTAAATTGAGTTCCTCAGTTACATTTGGAGCTCTCATGAGCCCCATGTGGCTGTTAGCTGCAGTACTTGGCAGCTCAAATCACGTGTCTGTCCTTGCAGAAAGTTCTAATGGACAGTGTTTCCCTGGAGTCCCTCTGGGAGTCACAGAGGTAGGAAGAGGCTCACATCTTCTCCAATATGAACATAACCTACTGCCTCTGTCTCTGCTATCATGACTCTCCTCAGGACTTAGAACAATTTGGGGGTTGCTTATTTTCCTCAGGCTGCTTCTACTGCTTCCCCTTGTCTTCATGTGTTTCGGTGTTTGACTCAGGCTTTCTCAGTCACTGGTGTGAGAAGTTGCACTGCAGTACAAGCATAGGACACACGCATACACACACACGTTTATTTAAATTAAACCCTTTCTTTTGAAATTGGGGACCCATGCAATTGTAAGCAATAATTCAGAGAAATCCCATGTATCTTTGCCCAGTTTCCCTCAGTTTAATGTCTTAAAAAGCTATGGTACAACATCACAGCCAGGGCATTGACATTGATACAGTCAAGATACAGAGCGTTTCTATCATCCCATCACTCATGTTGCCCTTTTATAGCCACACCCACTTCCCCCTTCTGCTCTTTAAGCCCTTTTAACCATTAATCTGTTCGGTATTTTAAAAATTTTATCATTTCAATTATATAAAAAGAATCATACAGTATATAACCTTTTGGGACTGGCTTTTTTACTCAGTGTAATTCTGTGGAGATTTATCCAGGTTTTTTTGTTTTACTACTGAGGAGTATTTCATGATATGGATGTACCACAATTTGTTTAGCTATTCACATGCTGAAGGACATTTGGTCTGTTCCCAGTTTTATGGCTGTTATGAATAGAGTTGCTATAAGCATTCGTATACAAGTTTTTGTGTGAAAATATTTTTAATTTCTCTGACATAAATGCCTAAGAGTGACGTGGTGGTTGAGTGTTCAGTTATTTTTTTAAAGAAACTTCCAAACTGTGTTTCTGAGTGGCTCTACCATTTTATATTCCCCCAGCAATGTTCAAAGTAATCTAGATTTTTTGCACACTTCCCAGCCTTTTTTGTTGTCACTATTTTTTATTTTGCCATTTTGATAGGTATGTAGTGATTCTTACTGTGGTTTTAATTTTCACTCAGTAATGGCTAACATTGTGCTCATTTGCCATCTGCATGTCTTCCTGGATGAAATGATGGTTCATGTCTTTTGCCCATTTTCCAATTGGATTTTAAAATTTTTTTCTATTTGATTTTGAGCATTCTTTGTGAATTATAGATATAAATTATCTATCATATTTATGGTTTGCAAACATTTTCTCCCAATCTATATCTTGTCTTTTCATATTTTTCACATTAGCTTTTACAGAGTTCTTTTCATTATTATGAATGTATGTATTTAATTTTGTCAAGTGCTTTTTTTACATCAATTTGTCTGGTCATATGCTTTTTATCCTTTAGTATATTAGTATAGAGGATGATATTGACTGTTTTTTGAATATTGAACCAACCTTGTATTTTGGGGATTAAACAACACTTGGTCATTATATATAATTATTTATATATATTGCTGGATTCTATTAGCTAAAATTTTGTGAAGGATTTTTTGTCTATATATCTGAGGAATATTGTTCTGCAGTTTTTTGGGGTTTTTTGTTTTTGTTTTTGTTTTCTTTTTTGGCTGCACCTGCAGCATATAGAAGTTCCTAGGCCAGGGATCAAATCTGAGCCACAGCTGTGACCTATGCCAGATCCTTAACCCACTGTGCCACAGCAGTAACTCCCGGTCTGAAGTTTTCTTTTTTGTGATGTCTGTCTGTTTTTGGTATAATGGTAGTATTAGGCTGGATATTTCTTTTTTTAGGAACTTTGTAATTATGAATCAATTATCTTAAAATATTTATAGGACTGAACCAATTATTTTATTTTGGGTGAGTTGAGGTATATTGTGTTTTTTTTAGAAACTCGTTCATTTCACTTCAGTTGTCAAATTATGTAGGTTAAGTTGTTTATAGGATTCTCTTATTTCCTTTTTGACATCTTCAGGGTCTCTAGCCTTATCCTCTGTTTTATTCCTCTTATTTGTAATTTGTATCTTCTTTCTTTTTCAAAGTTGCCAATGGTTTGTCAAGTTTATTGATCTTTTCAAAGAATCATCTCTTTGCTTCATCAATTTTCTCTTTTTTTTGTGTTTTTCTTTCCAGGTTCTTGAGAAAGGGGCTTAGATTATTGATTGAAGATTTTTGCGCGCCCCCCCCTTTTAAAATTTTTTGGATGCACTAGTGGCATATAGAAGTGCCCGGGCCATGAATTGAATCTGAGCCACAGCTGCAACCTATGCTGTAGCTGCAGCAATGCTGGATCCTTTAACTCACTGCTCAGGGCTTGGGAATGGAACTGTTGCCTCTGCAGCAGCTCGGGCCGCTGCAGTTGGATTCTTAACCCACTGCATCATGGAGGGAACTTCACCCTTTTTAATTATAAACATTTAGTTCTATACATTTCCCCCTTAGTACTTCCTTATCAAAATGTGTGGTTTATTATGTTGCAGTTTTCTTTTCGCTCACAATTTATTTGGAGGTATGGTGTTTAGTTTTCAAGTGTTTGGAGAATTTCTTTTATCTTTCTGTTGTTGATTTGTGGTTTAATTCATTTTGTTCAAAGAATATTCTGATTCAGTTCTTTAAATTTATTCAGGTTTGTTTTGTAGCACAGAATATCTCAGTATATGTTCTGGTGGGCACTGAAAACAATGTGTATTTGCTGCCTTAAATATAATGTTCTATTAAGGTAGATCAGATTCTGTTGTTTGAAGATGTCCTTGTTCTATATGCTTACTCATTATTACTCTATATTCTTACTCATTATCTAGTATTTCTATCAACTGTTGAGAAATGAATATTGAAGTCTCCAGTTATGGATTTATCTACTTTTCCCTATATCAGTTTTTGCTTGGCATGTTTTTGCAGCTCTGTTGTTTGATATATGCATATTAAGATTGCTGTATTTTCTTGGTAGACTGACCCTTTTATCATTATATAATGTCACTCTCTGTCCCTGCTAATTTTCTTCACTCCGAAGTTTACTGTATCTGATGTTAATATAGCCATTCCTGCTTTCATGTGATAAATTTCTGTAGGCTATATCTTTTTCCATGCATTTTCTTTCAATCTGTCTGTATTGTTATGTTTGAAGCGAGTATTTTCTAGATACCATATATTTGGGTCATATTTTTTAATCCACTCCGCAAGTCTCTTTATTGATGTTTTTAGTCCATTTACAACTAGTGTAACTACCAGTATGCCAAGGCTTAAGTCTGCCATTATATATTTAGTTTTCTGTTTGCATTCTGAATTTTGTTTCTTCAGTAGGTGATGGGGAGCACCACCTCAATGATGCCAGGTGGGGTTAGAAGCCCAGGTTCCTTGTTCAGCCTCTGTTGACACCCAAAGGGGAGAGGATCCTCCTTACTTCTTTCTGGTCAGTGTGGGAGTAGAAGCTCCTCACTAAGCTTTCACCGATACTGCCCTTGATAGGAGGGATAATAGTGCCTTGTTACCCTTGCACACATGGCCTCTAGTTACACCTCGTGGTAAGGTAACACCTTATTGCATTGGGCAGTAGTGGAACTCCTAATTTTTTACTAGACATCCTCTGACGTCACCCCATGGAGGAGGATAAAGTAGACCTCAGTACTCCTGGGTGGAGTTGGAAGCCCAGACTCCCCACTCAGTTTCTGTGATAAAACATGGGGATTTATTACTGTCTCACAAAGATGCAAGTCCCATCTCTCAACTCTGCCTTTCCTGACACCTCAGCAAAGGGTGAGTAAGTATCTTATTACAGTCATTGTTGGTGAGATTCTAAGGTCTCTACTCAGCCTTTCCTGGTGTAGGTGGTTGTGGAACCTAACATTTTTCTGTGGTGTTTGGCTTGAGCAGAGTGATTATTGTCAAAAAGTTTTCTGTTTTACTGTACTGTTCCTTTCCTGCATTTTTGATGAGAAAGAACAAAGTGTATTAGAGTTTTTTTTTTTTTTTCTAGGCAACATTTCTAGATCACCAGCATCTTCAAATTCAAGTCTGAGCTTAGAAAATGTATGTCCACTCCATCTTCCCGGAAACAGATCTCCAAGTTGAAACCTTTTAATAAATTTTACTATAAACCTGAGATAAATACGCCTGGCACTCAATAAATATCTATTGAGTTGTTTAATAAATAAATATAGTACAGATATACTGTTCATGGAGCCCAGAAACCTGGGCTCTTTCTCTTAGTATATGCAGTTTATTTTCATAGAAATTATCTTCTTATAATCATAAATTTATATGATTTCTTGATTAACACATTTTATTTCAATATATTAAATATTTAATGGAGGTTAGAGACCACATATCATTTGGTGCCCATTTTATCAGTATAGTCACCATACTTATCACACACAGTCCTTTTTCTTGACACATAGCATGGATTTAAGTAATTTGTTGAATAGACTAAGATGGAACTACAGATACAGAGGGCTGATTGTATAGTATAGGCAGATTTTTGACTGCCTGGAAGGTAGGCATCCCAAACCCCAACAGTGTTTAAGCATCAGCTATGTTTTTTTGGGTGGTGTATAAATAGACCAGGTAATTTGCAGCCGGAGGCCAGATCATCATCCCAGATCTATATGAGTTGGTCACCTCGAGGAAGAAGGAGTTCAATATGTTGGCAAATTTATAACTCATTTATGGCATACCAAGTTTCATTGTACAAGTTGGGAAAGAATTGATCTTTAATGTATCTTTATTCCCAGCCCAAATCCATCATCTCAGGTTTCTATTTTCACTTTCATAATTTTCGCTTTCTTAGGATGGTAAAGAAAAGATCAGTTCTTTATTCAGGGAAAACCCCATCCCCATCCATAAGAAGACATTTATCTTTCATTTTGACCAAGAAAATCGCTCCAAGTTTACCATCGTATAACATTATACTGAGTTATTCAGTCTAAAGTAACATTATGTGAAATAAAAATAATGACACAAATGATGGCTAATATTTATTGAGCCCTAAATAGATGCCAGATTCTGGGCTCTGCACTTAAAATTGATTATCTATTTTGATTCTCAAAGCAACTATCAGAGGTAAAATTATTATCCTCATTTTAAAGAAAAGAAATTGAAGCACTGTCCCCATTTTACAGATGGAAATACTGCCTAAAGTCAAACATTTATTAAATGTAGATCCTGGTTTTCAAACTGACTCCAGAAAAGACATTCTTATCTGTGGTTCTTATCTAAATATATCCCTAAGAATGAATTGAGAGAGGGTGTGTGTGTGTGTGTGTGTGTATGCACCTGTGCATGTATGTGTGCGTTTAACTGTTGTATCTCTTAAGGGAGGCAAAGTTCAACACTGAAATTTCATCTGCTCTCTCAACCTCAGCAACAGACCCCCTGTCTTTGGTGTTTCAAATAAAAATATACATTTTTTTCTTCATAAAATAATGCAAGTTTTATAGGTACATGTAGCCTAATTTAAATAATGAAATATATATACCTTTTCCTCACCTTTTGGATTAGAAACTGTTAGCTGTCCCCCTAACTACAGGGGGTTGCTTGGCTAAAGATGTTGCACAGCTCCCTTAAAACTTAAAGTGACTACTTGATTAAGTTTCAGCCATTGGGTTTTGATAGTATTTGACATGTGAAATTTCTGTTACATACCACTGAAATAAAAGAAATATTTCCTTCTCTTCATCTTTCTTTCTCACTAGTTGAAATTTAAACGTGATGGTAGGAGCTGGAGCAGCCATCTTAGAACATCCCTAACAGGCACCATAAAACTTCTGAAACAATCAAGGGCATGTGTATTTTTGAGAGGCATGATACCTTATTGCACAACTCCACGAATGCCACTGATATCCATGTAAGTTGTGCTTCAAGTAGTTTTGTAATGAGCAACCTATGCTGTAAGCAGTGACCCTGAACACATTTCAGTCATTTGACAGATTGAGTTGTTATAAAGGACAACTCGTGATAGTTATCTTCAGATGTTTTAAGACTGCTATACAGAAGAATTGAATAGTTGTTTTTTGGATAATTCCAAGGATGGAAATAGTTCTAATATGTATATCCTATAGAAACACATATTCCACTTAAGAAGATGCAGAGCTTTTTAACAGTAAGAATTTCTCAAAAGTAGAGAAGGTCACTTTAAAATAATTGAAATTCCATCAGTGAAAGTGTTCAAATACAGTTTGGACAACAAGTTGGTAGAGATAGTGTATAGAGACTCAGTCATTTTAATATGTTAAAGAATATGATGGTATTTAAGCTTCTGACACTAAGGCTAGTGATTCAGAGATCGTTAGAGTTAATGGCCCTTGGCTTAGAGATATATGAAATTGAGACTCATCCTACAGCTGCCATTGGGCTATATAAAGTTGTGATTATTATCAAGTTAGATGTTTTATGTCTCAGTTCAGACAGCTCTCTGGGAAAAAATGATGAATTGAGGGAATCTGTATTCTTCTGCCAAATATCTTTTAACTAAGCCTTTGAGATCAAATTAGCCCAATCTGAGGATTAAAAGCTTTAAAAGTATCACCCAAGGGGGCTTAAAGAAAGCAAGAAAAGTCATAGTAGAGGAGTAGAGTGGGATAATTTATACCCAACATGCCATCTTCAGTTGATGACTAGCCACCTGGAACTTTATGTTGGGGAGGATTATTGGGCTTCATCTGGATTCAGCTGAAAATGTGCCATGGGTGATTATTGATGGGAAGGAAAAATGCTAGAATACAATTTCGATATTTGCTGTCTCTCTCATGGAGAATGCCTGGCATACTAGGTAGATGGAACGCACACAATTCATCTCCTAGGGGATTTCACCTGCTCCTGGCTTTAGACCTTAGCTGTATAGATCCAACAATTCAAAGTGTCTGGGCTCAGTCAGGTTCAAGCACTGCCTCATACAACTCAGAAGAATATAATATACAAATCAGAATGCCAATGTAATAATTTGCAATTAGAACTATTACTGTCAAGTTGATTAAAATTCCTGTGTCTTTTAGTGAGGGCACTCAGGCTGCTGGTGACATTGAGATAGATGAGTTAATAATATTAACACCTCGTGTATTAGTTATAACTTTCCTTTTTCCAGTCTGTTCAATTTTACTCTCTCATCCTGGTTCCCTGCACTAACTGACTTTGGTCATGTTTGTACTTAAAAGTTTAGAGAAGTGCCTCTCAAACTATCTGTAATGACAGTCCAGTTTATTTTCTTTTCCCAATCTGCTGTGGACTGGTACTTTAATAAAATGCAATATAAATGAATTATTTGAAAAGTAAAATGAAAAAATAAAGACATACAAAATGCAAGCGTATTTTCATTACTTAATTCAATGGACATAAGTTCAAAATTCATATTTCTTAAGCAGAATAGTTAATGAAATATTCAATGCTAGTGAGCTTAGGGAATGTTTGTAATACAGCAAGGCTTTATTTTTCATGCATTGGGTGAATACATTATAATGCATTGGAACACATGTATAATCAATTTAATCAGTGTATTTATATTCATCAAGTGGGATATGGAGAATAGGTTTATGATTTTAAATGGCTATAGAGGTCTACAGTAGCTTTTTTAAAAAAATTAGACTATAGAACATAAGTGAGTATATTAAAGTATATAAAATGTACTTGAAACCAAGTCATTCTTAAAACAGTAAACCAACCCCCAATGCAGCATTGTTCATATAAGAAATTATAATATTATTTAATTATGTCATTTTCAGAGTTAAAATTTGGGTAAAATGCAAGGAATGTTGGATCAATCATGTTGGGAGATGCAGAATCATTCTTTTGTTCCATCATCATAAGGAAACATTTCTTAGATATATAGGAGGGCTATTCATTTCACACATCCCAAATTCCTTTGCTCTGATACTTGTTAACACAAAGAGCTGCAATGATGACTTCTATTATAACACCAACTTGCAAACCCTCTAAGCACAGTTTTATTTAACCTATTAAATTGATTCTACATTAAACAAACATCACGTTTTTAGCTGGTGAATGAAACTGTGACTCTTGCATCCTCAACCGCTAAAACTTGATCATTGAAACGCCACACATTTCACTTAGAATGGTTGAATAGTTGGGCATTTTCAGGTTTCTGGCTTCTCTATGATTTTAATTGGCTTGACTCTCGGGCTCCACCCTTTTCAACATATTGTGTCTTTCCTTACTTCCCCGTATTCAGACTTTTTAAGACTCAAATATTCCCTATAGTTTCTAGACATTTCTGTCTTTACACTTGATTTCCTGGATAATGCTTAAACCTCAGTTCACCAGAAAACTGCCGTATTCTTTAGGAGTAAGAAAAATTACACCTTAGCTTTACTTGGTGTTGGCCATCATTTTCCTTAATACTTGGCACCATTGTTTTGCCCTCTATATATTGATGTTTCAGCAGAAGGGAAGAGAGTCTATGACTTTGGAAGATCATTTCCTATCAGTATTCAGATATACCTCTCAGTGATATATCCAGTATCCAACTGGTAGAATCCATCCTTAGTAAATCTGCAAGCTTGCTGTTTCATGCTTATGTATTTGCAAACTATATTCAGATATTAAGCTGATCTATTTTTAGGTATATTTTTCATGTAATAGGTGGGAATGACTTTGTCTTTGCCTTACAGGGCATGGAGACAGTCTCTTTATGGAAGACTGGCCATATAATAATAATAGTAATAAAAAATAATCACAACTGTTTGTGAGGAGCAAAGAGAGATCTCCTCTGTCGAGCCCAATCTGATATGGTTCTATTGACAATGTCGTATGATATCTATCCTACTTTACAGAGTAAATTCCTAACTCTTCCACACCTATCTCAAATCATTTTATGAGCCTCACTTTCAAGTCCAGCAATATAAAAATGGCAAACATAATGGAAAAGTGGCAAACTTAACAGGCAGAGATTCATATTATAAAACTAGCTGCCCTTAATGGTCACAAGGTGACCAACTAATCTCACATATGATTGTACATTTGTTATTAGACATACTAAATAAATATATAACCTATGCCAAAGCCTTGGGTTGACTGTGCTTTAAACTGCTGATGTAAAAGAACATCTATGATATTTATAATAATTTATTGTCTTTTTACAGTAAAGCTAAGTTATAACTAAGTTATAACCCACTAATTGACAAAAAAGTGCTACTAGTTATGTGTATGTGTGGAGGGATATAGTTAAGATGATGTCTCTTCTCTAGAAATCATAATAAATTCTAAAATGTACATGGTATCAGTGGTCAGAAAATATTACCCTAATAGCAGGCTGTGATAATAATCAGAGAGGGGCTATTCATGCAAAGTACTATTGGAGCACAGAGGGAAAAGTTCATTCCTGCTTAAATGGGAATAAAGGAAAGCTTTGATGAAGACAATGAATATGAGCTGAATCTTGAGGATTGGTTGAACTTTGGCAGGCTGATGAGGGGATGAGGGCTGGTATGGTGGAGGTAGGAGGTGGGGTGAGGAATGGAGGAAATAAGTGCAAATGGAATAAAGGGAAAAAGCCTCTAAATGAATCAAGTTTCCTCTTCCCTGACTGCAACACATTTTCAAGTTTGTAGAGGAAAAGGAAGAAAATCTATGGAACCAATTGTTTTGGCTTTTGTGATGTGATCATAGCATTGCTTATATGGATTGTCAAATAAGGGATGGGCTCATAAAAGGACATTAATGTGTCATTTTTATTGAGCAAAGTAGCATTACAGAAGAGGTGATTTCAAAGGCACATGGCTCTTTCATTACAGCCTTCAGGGGCGATATTTGATCACTGAAAACAGGCTGCTTTGTTCCAGCTTTCTCTGATGTTTGGCATTATCCTGAATACATATGCTCTGACTTGGAAAGAATCAGTCTGTAAAGATTTAATAGATTTGAGATTTGCATATTAAAAATGTGTGTCTTGTGGTTAAAAATGAAATGAAAACTATTTTTTATATCTAAATATACACAAACATAGTTCAGACACATATCTCAGCACATTTTTAAAAGGCAGTTAGGCATATTATATGTGCTTGTTCTGAGATTACAAAAGTTGGCTGTTTCTTAAATTAACCATTTTTTATTTTCACTGAGGAAAACTGTATTTTAAGAGACATAATAATGATGATAACAATGTACAAGAACCCTTCATAGTACAGGGATTTGAGATTTGCTTTATGTTCTTGTCACCTATTATGGACATAACTTTCTAGAGTGGGGTTTCGCTGACCTCTCTCTTTATTAAAAAATGAATTAAATTCTTTCTTGCTTAGAGAAAATTGGAAGTCACAAAGAATTAAAGATAAATGTTAAAGATTAACATTCGCATGAGGTTCTTTTCCTTCTGTGACTGAAAAAAAGTGATTTTCTTTTTTCAAAAGGAGAAAGATGATTAGAAAGAGACTTGAAGTGTCCTAAAAGCTTTTGGTGTGGTGACTAAAACTCACAGAATTTTCTCTTAGAATTTTCTGGCTTCTATTCCCTGTGAATTTATATGTAATCTCCCATAAGCTCATCTTTTAATTTTGAATTCCAGTGGAACTTTTGAAAGAAAGATGGCATTCTGAGTGAGTCAGTTTGCTGTACATTACATCTACAATTAGACATTCCTTGCGTTGAAATTAAGCCAAGCAGACTTCCACTGAAACAAGATAGGTCAAAGTATGTTCTATTTCATGTGACAAAGAAAAATCTCACCTTGTCACTTTGCAATTAAAAATCCTTCCCTTAAATATGTATGACTGGGTCACTGTGCTGTCCAGCAGAAAACTGACACAACACTGTAAATCAACTGTGTGGAGTTCCCATTGTGGCTCAGTGGTTAACGAACCTGACTAGCATCCATGAGGACGTGTTTGATCTCTGACTTGCTCAGGGGGTTAAGGATCCGGTGTTGCCATGAGCTGTGGTGTAGGTCGCAGACACGGTTTGGATCTCGCATTGCTGTTGCTGTGGCTGGCGGCAATAGCTCCGAGTCAACCCCTGGCCTGGGAACCTCCGTATGCCGCCAGCGTGGCCCTGAAAAGGCAAAAAGACCAAAAAAAAAAAAAAAAAGCAACCCCAAACAATTCAGGTCCTAAGTATCAGTTTGAATAAATATTTACATGTCAGGAAAAAAATCCTTCCCTGTCCCCACTTACATCATCCTCCACCTCAATGACACTCTTTCTTCTACCTGACATGTCGTCCTTCCTTCTCTGGTGAAATTTGTAACAGTCTCAGAAAAGAGACTATTTCAGTTACACGTTTGTTGTTTAGACCAGTGCTTTCCAAACCATGATGTACTTATGAATCATCTGGGGATCTTGTTGAAAATGCAGGTTCTGATTCAGCAGGTCTGGGATCTGGCCAAGATTCTAACAAGCTCCCAGGTGATGCAGCAGGCCACATTTTGGATAGCAAGCACCTGTTACATATGGCCTCATATTAAATTGGTATTAGTTCCTGGGTCCTAATAACTGAAAATGTAAATTTTCTGACTCTGAGGTTGCTTTAGACTTCGATTGCTTTTTATTTATTGGTAATTTTATAAAGACACTACATGATCTGGATTCCCTCTACCTCTATAGTTTCCTTTCTTGCTAGTTCCCATTTCTTTCTTTATATTTCAGACATAACAATTTATATGAAGTTTCCAGAATGTATCAGGCTCTTTCACATCTCTCTTCCTTTTTAAATACTATTTCCTCCTCCTGTCCTATCTTGTGATGCTTCCTTTAAGACTCAGCTCCGGAGTTCCGGTCGTGGCGCAGTGGTTAACGAATCTGACTAGGAACCATGAGGTTGCAGGTTCGATACCTGGCCTCCTTCAGTGGGTTAAGGATCCGGCATCGCCCTGAGCTGTGGTGTAGGTTGCAGACACGGCTTGGATCCCGCGTTACTGTGGCTGTGGTGTAGGCCGGTGTCTACAGCTCCAATTGGACCCCTAACCTGGGGACCTCCATATGCCATGGAAGCGGCCCTCGAAAAGGCAAAAAAGACAGAAAAAAAAAAAAAAAACAACAAAAAACAACTCAGCTCCACTATCATCTCCTCTACAAATCTTTCCCTAATCTCTTTACTATATAATTGCTTAATTAAATGCCTCCAATTCACTCCCACAATTCCCCATATTTTCTATATTACAACTTTCTCATAATCTGCTGCAGTTGTCTGCTTATGTGTCTATTCTTTTCAAAACAGTGCTTCTGTGGGGGAAGACATGCATTTTATCTATGATACCTACTGCCAATTACAATGTCTGACACATAGTAGGTGTTCATTAAAGTTTTCTGAATGAATAAGAAAGGAAGGTTGATGTGTTGGTAATTATGCAGTAATATATTGCAGTATTTTTCCATGAAGCTTAAAATTGATTTGGGAGTAATAAAAACTAAAGTCATAAAAAAGTTAAGTGCGGGATGAGATAATACTGAAGATGTAAAATGTTAGTATGTAATTAGTTGCCAAATCAGGATCATAGAAAATAGCTATTCTGAGTTCACTGGAATAAAATGTCAATGTGGATGTTATTATTTCTTAATATCCGAAGTTGTTTCTTAAGGGATTTGAGATGGCTGACAACACAACATATTGGAGTTAATGAAAAGCATGAACACGTGTAGTTGAGAGACTAGTATGAAAAAAGGCGGGAGTTTAGAAGTATATGAGGAACAGATATACTAGCATGTCTACAAAAATGATCTCTATTAAATAATGGACAGTAAGGTTGGTGTGCTAGATTTTCATTTCCACTCTCAGCCTGGGAGGCTGACTTCTGAGGGATCAACAGCATCCTTGTCCTCTAACTTCTGGCTGGGTTTGAGCAATGGGATGTCCTGGCAGATGATCTAATGGAGAAAAGAAGAATGACAGGACATTTATGTTCTTGCGTTGCCTAGAAGTGGCTGTGCCTGTGTATAAATTGCCCCTTTTTTAAAACCTCAAATCGTACTAATTTGCCTTTGGGGCTCTGATACAATCACAGGGTTGTTTAAAACACGATTGAATACTGAGCTTAATATGATGATCATTTATGATGATCATTAATGCTATAAAAATGTTTTAGGAGCCTGCTCTATATCAAGCAAGATTCTTTGAGGAGGGGGTTCAACAGAGAAAAATTCAGAAAACCAGCCAACCACCCAAACTAAAATCTTGTGCTCAGATTGTTCACATTTTAGTGTGGTAAAGAGGATGTAAATCACATTGAAGGTGAGGGAAAATTGGTATGTTTCAAACCCCACTGTTCTGCGATGCTTGTTTACATCAGCCTCTCATTTACTGCTCTCTTGTAAAGCAGTAATATCCTAAAGATGTACTTTTGGTCTTGACCCCTTTTTTACTGGGGGTAGATTATCCAGAACTTTTACTTCTCCTCTTTCCTCTTGCTCGTCTTCTGGTTATTTCACTGCTCACTGTGCCTTCATCAGTAGATAAAAAAGAAAATAAATGGATGAAAAATTTAGCTTTGACATCTATGATAAAAGGTTTTTTAGGAAGGAGACTGAAATCCTGAACTAAAATGAAGCTTTTCAATTTACCTGGACTGGTCTGCCCCCTATTGCCATAAAGATATTGAGAGTTGCTTCCAGCTTGTCAAAAACGAAAGATATAATGGACAAAATGTTATATTCATGATGATGAAGAGAACCAGGTCTTATAAATAGATATGATGCTCTAATAGAAAGCCCTGGTGTGCAAACCCTCTGTCTTTGGATGTTGGATTGTATTACGGCCTTGTTTGCAGTACTTACTTAGATCATTGTTGACTCATGTGAGCTTAATTCTGTGACCCAAGAAAAAAAGATCATAAATCCCAGCAGGGGAAGACATGGTTGTGGCTTGACCTTGGAAAGATGAGCTAAAGGTGCTGAGGAAACCATAAATTCAATTTGCAATAATAACAAAAATAAAATTGTTTACACTTTGTCCAGTGGGTGAAGTGAAAAATCTAATCTAATATTTTCCCTGGTACATGCTGTACATTTTGCCAAGTTTGATTAAATTCCTGTTTAGTGGGTAGCTAAGAGAGGAACTGAATAAAAACACTTCCTATGAGGCTTTTGATGCATACTTTGTTATTCATTAGTGAATTCTTTTTTTAAAAGCTGTTTTTCCTCTTTTTTTTTTCTAGGTTCTATTTATGAAATGTTTGGAAATGAATGCTGTTTGTCAACAGGAGAAGTGATTAAAATTACTGGCCTCAAAATTAAGAAGATCATAGCTGAAATTTGTGAGCACATTGAAGGTTGTGAGTCTCCACAACCATTTGAACTGCCTATGAATTTTCCAGGTACAGTAATTTGCAATCATTTCTCATTTGTAAAACTGTATCGTTAAATGTTATATATATTTAACAATTGAAAATAATGAAAAAATGGTAGTTTGGTTGTTTTTTTTTTTTTTACTCTAGCGTGGGTGTGAAAAAAATCAGAATTCTCGCAGTTCACTGCTTTTAAGAACTAATAGCAAATATTTTCTCACCTTTTTAATAAACGTTGTTTCCTTAGGACTTAATATTTTCTGTTAAATATTTAGTAACTTTAGCTATGTGCACCATTAGCTGTTCTGGATGGTGGGAATGAAGAAATTAAAGATATATTTTCATAAGTTACTTTGAATTATTATTTCTTAAACGTGTGTACCCTCTTTATTCCTATTGCCATTATTCTAGCACCCTGGTCTGGCTGCTCTTCTTTGACTATTAACTCAAGTTTCAAAAATCAGCTGAAATGTCATGTCTCCTGGAAAACTTTGCTGACCTTCTAATCTAATCTGGGTATCTCCCTTTCATGTACCCAAAATATCTTGGGCTCCATAGCATGCGTTATTGGATAGTAATTGATGATGTTATTGTTATCTTATTCTTTAGACCAGGGTTGGCATACTTCTTCTGAAAAGGACCATATAGTAAATATTTTAGCCTTTGCCTGCCAAATGGCCTCTTTAACAACTATTCCACTCTGATGTTGTAACATGAAAGAAGTTACAAATAATACCTAAACCAATGGGCTGTGGTTTGATAAAAATTAATTTACATGAAAACAAGTGGCTGGCAGAATTTGGCCTGTGAGCTATAGTTTGCTGAACTTTTCTGGAGACTGAAACTCTTTGACAGATGAAATAATTACATATGTAACTGTATTTCTAGTAACAAGCACATTTTCTGGCACAGAGAATGTATTTAATATTTGCTTATTGAATAAATAATCCTTTATTGAATGAATGATTAATGGAAAAGGAAAATCTAGCAAGCATTTACAACATAATGTGGTTCATGGGATGGCTGAAGAATGTGTGGGTTCTACAAGGGTCTTGATAAGGAGCATGTTGTGTTTCAGAATATAGATTTCAGAGTCATTTGAATCCCAACTCTGTTACTTCTTAGTTATGTTACCTTGCCAAGTTATTTACCATCTTCTCATGTAAAATGGGAATAATCATACCATCTATCTCCTAATATTGTTGGAAGGATTAAGAATTTAAATTTTATTTAGATTGGTTAGAGTGATACTTGTCATATAGCAAGGACTATAAAAAATGTCAGCTTTTGTTGCCATTATCATTTTTATTATCATCATTGGTGGAGTCAGTGAAAGCTTTTCAGAGAATGTTATGCTTGAGCTGAATTTTGGAGAATTAAAATAAATTAACTGTATGAGGACAGGAGTCTTCCAAATGCTCCAACATTTTACCCATTTCATTTGAAATCTTACTCAATGTTTAATTCTTATTATTTCTTATTTACTCCATTATATATAGCATTAGACTGCCAGTTATGTTTTAAACTCAAAGAATCCAATGTATATATATTTAATTTTTTAAATTATGGTTGATTTCCAGTATAATTTTAAAACATCCTTCATTTTTCAATTTTCCATTTTTTTGTTTATGATTTCTAATTTTATTATATTGTGATCATAAGTCATACTTTGTTAATTGAGACTGGTTTTATGGCCTCACATATAGCCTATCCTGGAAAATCTTCCATATTCATTTGAGAAGAATGTGAATTCTGTTGTTGTTGGGTCGAGTATTCTACAGGTGTCTGTTGCTTTATAGTATTGTTCAAGTCTTCTATGTCCTTGTGAATCTTTTGTCTAGTTCTATTCCTTTAGAAAGTGAAATACTGAAGTTCCCAGTGATTATTGCTCAATTCTCTATTTTTGTTTTCAATTTTGTCATCCCTAACTTCAAGTATTTAGGGATTCTAAGGTGTATATGTATTTGTAATTATCAGTTTTTTTTTTTTTTTTTTTGCTTTTTAGGACCTGCAGCATATGGAAGTTCTCAGGCTAGGGGTCGAATCAGAGCTGCAGCTGCTGGCCTATGCCATAGCAACATGGGATCTGAGCCATGTCTGTGACCAACAACAGGGATCATGGCAACACTAGATCCTGAACCCACTAAGGGAGAACAGGGATCGAACCCTCATCCTCATAGATACTCTTCGGGTTCTTATCCTGCTGAGCCACAATGAAAAATCTTTGTTACCTTTTTTTGAGAGAGTTTCCCTTTTACCATTATATAATATTCTTTGTCTCTAGTAACAATTTTTGTTTCAAAGTCTATTTTTTTCTAGTACTTGGGTAGTACAGTCTACCTCCTTCTATTCTTTTACTTTCAAATAATTTGTTTTTAATCTGAATAGGTCTCTTGTAGACAATTTATAGTTGGACGAAGCTTTTTAAAATCCATTCTGCCAATCTCTGCCTTTTAAGTATTTAATCCGTTTATATTTAATGTAATTAGCGGTAGTGTAAGATTTACATCTGCCATTTTGCTATTTGTTTTCCGTATGTCTTAGGTCTTCATGTTTCTCTCTCCATTTTGGCCTTCTTTTGTGTTAAACAGATATTTTTTATTGTGTGATTTTAATTCCCCTTTTTAAAAAATAGATTTTATTTTTAGAGCTATTTTAAGTTCATAGAAAAATTGAATCAAAGGTACAGAGACTTCCTATATTCTATTCCACCTGTCTCAAATTTGCAAAGCTTTCTCAGTATCAAAATCCCAGTATGTCTTTTCATGCTTTGTAGCTCATATCTTTTCCATACTGAATAGTAGTTCTTTGTAATACCACTGTCCATGGTTCACCTACTGAGGAACAACTTGTTTGCTTTCAAGTTTTGGCAGTTATGAATAAAACTCTTGTAAAAATGCATGTGCAAATTTTTGTGTGGATATTAGCTTTCAGTTTATATGGGTAAATTCCTAGGAACATTATTGCTAGACCATATGGTAGGAATATGTTTAGCTTAAAGAAAGTACCAAACTGTTTTCCAGAATAGCTGCAGAACTTTGCATTCTCACCAGCAATGAATGAGAGTTCCTGGTGCTTCACATCTCCATCAGTATTTTGTGTTGTCAGTGCTTTGGATTTTGGCCATTCAGACCATATATACAACTATGGTATACTATTATGGTTTTAATTTTCAATTCCATAATGAATATAATGTTGAACATATTTTCATGTGCTTATTGCCATGCCACCTTCTTTGGTGAGGTATCTGTTCAGGTCTTTTGCCCACTTTTTAGTCAGGTCATTTGTTTTCTTGTTGATTTTGAAGAGATCCTTGTGGATTTGGGATACAAGTCCTTTATCAGATATGTTCTTTGCAAATTTTTTTTTCTCAAACTGTAGTTTGTCTTCTTATTCTCTTGACAGTATCATTCATTGAGCAATTAAAAAAAATAAAGTCCAGTTTATCAATTATTTCTCTCATACATTTTGCCTGTGGTATCATGTCTAAAAATTCATCATCAAACCTAAGATCATCTAGATTTTATGCTCTGTTATCTTCTAGGAGTTTTACAGTTTTGCATTTTACATTTGGTTCTGTGACACATTTTGAATTAATTTTTTTAAAAGGTGTAAAATCTGTGTCTAGATTTTTTTAACATGTGGATACCCAATTGTTCTAGCATCATTTGTTGAAAATACAGTTTTTGCTCCATTGTATTGCCTTTGCTCCTTTGTCAAAGATCAGTTGACTATGTTTATATGAGTTTATTTCTAAGGTCTTCCTTCTGTTTTATTGATTGCTTTATTTTTCATTCTTTCCTTTCCCTTCCTTTCCTTTCCCTTCCCTTCCCTTCCCTTCCCTTCCCTTCCCTTCCCTTTCCTTTCCTTTCCTTTCCTTTCCTTTTCATGTCTGTACCTGTGGCATATGGAAGTTCCCAGGCTAGGAATTGAATTGGAGCTGTACTGGGGGCCTATGCCATAGCCACATCAACACCAGATCCAAGCCACATCTGTGACCTATGCTGTAGCTTGTGGCAACACTGGATCCTTAACCCAAAGAGTAAGGCCAGGAATCAAAACTGCATCCTCATGGACATGGTATCAGGTTAACCCACTAAGCCACAATAGGAACTCCATTGTGTTGTGGGTTTTTTTTATTATTATTATTATTCTGTTTAGGGTTCTCCAAGCTTCCTGGACCAGTGATTTTGTGTCTGACATTAATTTTGGGGAAATCTCAGTCATCACTGCTTCGAATGTTACTTCTGTTTTTATTTCTCTTTCTTTTCCTTCTGATATTCTGTTATGCATATGTTACACCCGTTATTGTTGTCTTACAGTACTTGGATATTCTCTTCTGCATTTTTTTTTCCTCCTCATTGCTTTTCTGTTTTAGAAAGTTCTATTGATATATCTTCAAGCTCAGAGAGGTTCTTTCCTCAGCTCTGTCCAGTCTACTTATGAACACATCAAAGGCATTCTTCATTCCCATTACAATGATTTTTTTTTTTTATCTTTAGCACTTTGTTTGATTTTCTCTTAGGATTCTGTCTGCTTACATTGCCCACCTGCTCTACTTTATTCACTAGAATCCTTAGCATATTAATCAAAATTGTTTTAAATTCCTGGTCTGATTGTTTCAACATCCCTGCCATATCTGTGTCTTATTCTGATGCTTACCCTGTCTTTCAATTGTCTTTTTTATTTTTATTTTTTTGCTTTTTTTTAAGTATACTTTGTACTTTCTGTCATGATGGTCAGGCACAATGTACTGGTTAAAAGGAGCTATAGTAAAAAGACCTTTAGTAATGTGGCAATACATTGCAGCAGGAGGGGAAATAATCTCTAGTGCTGTGATTAGGTTATAGTATTTTTGTAAACTTGTGCCTTTGAACTGTGAACTTCATGAGTGCTTCTCAGTCCTGTTCCCCCACTCCTTAGGTGGGACAGGATGGCTAGAGTGGGTTAGAGTTGGGTATTTCCCTTCTCCCATCTGGAAGACCAGAGTGGGCTAAAGCTGGGTATTTCCCTTTCCCCGAGTGGAAAGGTGAGAGTGGGCTTTTGTTGTGTATTTTCCCTGAGTGGAAGGCTAGAGTGGGTGTTAGTTGCGTATTTTCATCCCTCCGGGGCAATGAGTCCTGATAAAAACACCAATAGTCTCTCTTGAGGGTAAGTCTTATTAAGAACAGAATGTTCTGGCCTGTTTCAAAATGGTTTCTTTTACCTTCTCCCTTCCAGAAGCACGAGGGGATTGTTCTCTGCTATTCACAATGAAAGCCAAGTTAAGTTTTTGGAGGTAAAACTTAAATTGTGGGGACCTCCCCTATGATTAGGCACCCCCCTGGAATTTTTTACTCTCAGACTTGCCCACTCCTAAGCCTCTAACAACTCATTGAATTGCAGTTCAGATTCGTCTACTCTGGTACCGGTTTCTGTAGAGGTTTCTTCTCTGGTATATTGTGATTTTCTGTATTTTCCTGTCTATCTTTCCAGTTTTGGAGGCAGTAGCTTGTCCTCTGATTTCACTTCTCTGATATGTATAGGAAGAGTCACTGACTTTTCAGTGTATTCAGCTTTCCTTTCCCCCTCCCTCCCTCTCTCTCTCTCTCTCTCTCTTTCTTTCTTTCAACAGAGTGATAAATTCCAAACTCCAAACTCCTAATACACCAGAACAGAAACTGGAAGTCCAGTCCTTTTTTAAAAATGCCTACTATGGGAGTTCCCGTCGTGGCGCAGTGTTTAACGAATCCGACTAGGAACCATGAGGTTGCGGGTTCGGTCCCTGGCCTTGCTCAGTGGGTTGATGATCCGGCGTTACTGTGATCTGTGGTATAGGTTGCAAACTCGGCTTGGATCCGCGCGTTGCTGAGGCTGTGGCGTAGGCCGGTGGCTACAGCTCTGATTGGACCCCTGGCCTGGGAACCTCCATATGCTGCGGGAGCGGCCCAAGAAATAGCAAAAAAAAAAAAAAAAAAGACAAAAAAAAGCCTACTATGTATATATTTATTTAGTTATTTTTTAGTAGTAGCCTTGGAATTACAATTAATGTCTTAATTTATAACAATCTAGTTTGGATTAACTAATTTAACTTCAACAGTATATAAAATTTGTCTCCTATATAGTCATTTCTTACCCTCTGGTTCAAGTTGTTATTATCATAAAAATTACATCTTTAAATATTATGTGCCCATCAGCACAGATTTACAACTCTTCTTTATAAAATTTTTTAAATAAGATAGGAAAAAAAACTGAAAACAAAACATGCATTGAAACTTTTTAAGTATATACTTTCATATTTACCTTTATTGAGACTCTATTTCTTCATGTGAAATGGTTACTGTCTTGTATTCTTCCAGTTCAGCCTGATGGAATCCCTGTAGTATTTCTTGTATGACAGATTTGATAATGATAAATTCTCTTGGTTTTTGTTTATCGGGCAATGTCTTAATTTCTCCCTTATTTTTAAAGGGCTTTTTTTTCTGGACAGAGAATTTTTGGTTGATAGTCCTTTTCTTTCAGCACTTCAAATGTGCTATCCCAGTTATTTCTGGCCTCCATGGTTTTTAAGTAGAAATTAGCTTTTAATTTTATGAGAAAACCCTGGTACATGATAAATCTTTTCTTCTCTCCTTTCTTTCAAAATTCTCTATTTGTCTTTGATTGTCAACATTTTAATCATGAAATGTCTAGCCTTGGTTCTCTGAGTTTATTCTACCTGGAGTATGCTGAGCTTCTTAAATGTGTAGATTAATGCTTTTCATCAAATTTTGGAAGTTTTTTCGATTACCTCCTAAAACATTCTTTCTACACTTTTTTCTCTCTCCTCTCTTTCTGGGGCATTCATTATTCACATATTGATATGCTTGATGGTATTTCATAGGTCTTTAAGGCTCTGTACATTTCTCTTCATGATTTTTGTTTTTTAGAATGTATAATTTCAATTGACTTCTTTTTATATTTGACTTATATTTTCTATTTGCTAAGACTTAATTTCGATACTTCCTTTTCATTCCATAGACATAGTTTCTCTTAGTTCTTTGAACATATTTAACATAGCAGTTTAAATTCTTTCTCTGGGAATTCTAGTGTCTGGGCTTCCTTAGAAACAGTTTCTATTGATTTATTTTTCCCCTTGTTTATGGGCCAGACATTCTCATTCCTTTGTCTCACAATTTGTTGTTGAAAACTGGATATTTTAAACAATAGAATATGTCAGCTGTAGAAGTTAGATTCTCCTCCCTCATCAGGCCTTGTTGTTGCTAATTTTTAGTGACTTTTTGAAGTAAGTTGCAAAGTCTGCATTCTTTGTGATGTGTGGTCACTGAAGTCTCTGCCCAGTTATCTTGATGCAAAATGAATGTCTGGACAGAAATTTCCTTAAACAACCAGAACCAAGAAGTCTCCCAGTCTTTGTCAAGAGATTTTGTGCTCATACGGGGGCATGCCTTCAACACTCAGTGAGGCTATTGAAAACTCCTGCTTAGCTTTTATTTCCTGCTTATGTAGAGTTTCAAAGTCAACCAGAATTGAGAGCCTTAAGGACTTCTCAGGTCTTTCGTGAGCATGCACGTATTTCTGGATATGTGCACAGTTACCATATATGCATACAGTCCTTTAGATTTCTAGGAATATGTTGGAACTTTCCAGTGTCCTGATGGACATCTCATTCCTTACCTTTCCTTTTTAGGCTTTTTGGGCAACCTGGTTTTGCTCCAACTGTTATACACCACTGCAGGCAGCCACAAATATTAAATAATTGCCTCTCATTGTTTTTGATAAATGGCCTGAGGGAAAGTCTTTTCCCACTGAGTGAACTTGAAAGAGATTGAATAAAGACAGCATTGCAAATAGAATCTTCCAGAGAGTCACCAGATATGTCAAATAATAACAATTTTCTGAGAATGAGCTTTGAAGGAACTCCAACTTCTTTTTGCTCCATCTTGTGACTGCTAGGCTGCTAGCTTTGCTGTGTTTTCAAGGTTATTGTGCAGTTGAAGAGGGTGGGAGAATTGGGAATGCAGCAAGTTAAAATGCCACAATGTTTGCTCTTCTTACTAAGATACTGCTATTTTTTTTTATTAATGAATACTCTCCAGATTTTCGCACTTCTTTGGTTAATTTCCAGAGTTCTGAAAAAATTAATCCTAGCTTTTTTTTTTTAACCAGTCTTTCCATTACTTTTATGGAGGAAACAATTTTCAAAGGTCTTTTATCCCATTTTGTTGATATCATTCACCCTTCTGTATTGAAGTATATGAACATAGATCCTTAATTTCTCATGTTAATTCAGAAATTTTAATGAAGATGACCATAACCTTCACAAGGGTACCCAAGGTACCTTTTCTTTGCGAATAAAGATGCTCTGCTGAAGAAAGTTATCCAGCCTTTAACCAGTAAATGTAGCTTTGTAGAAGTAGCTCCAGCAAATGAAAACTTAAGCAACAATTTAAAAAGGAAAGCTTTGTAGAGATTTAGCAAGGACTTTTTTTTTTTTTTTTCCTTTTTAGGGCCTCACTTAACAGCATATGGAAGTTCCCAGGCTAGGGGTCAAATTGTAACCACAGCTGCTGACCTACACCACAGCCACAGCAATGCCAGATCCCTGACTCACTGAGTGAGGCCAGGGATCCAACCCGCATCCTCAAGGATACTAGTCAGGTCATTTCTGTTGCATCACAATGGGAACTCTGGCATGGACTCTTTAAAGGAACAAAGTGGAAGTTCATTTTAGCTAAATGTGAGTGGGGACTAAATTAGCAATATGCATAACTGGTTTCAACCCATATTAATGTTGTGTTTCCGTATGTCTTTATTATGTCACCTCAAAAATGTTCAATATATTAAAAGAAATAAAAAGCAATCATTTCAGTTCTTTATGGAAACAAACCTACTGCTTTAAAAGCACAATTTGTGGGAGTTCCCGTCGTGGCGCAGTGGTTAATGAATCCAACTAGGAACCATGAGGTTGCGGGTTCGGTCCCTGCCCCTGCTCAGTGGGTTAACGATCCAGCGTTGCCGTGAGCTGTGGTGTAGGTTGCAGACGCGGCTCGGATCCCGCGTTGCTGTGGCTCTGGCGTAGGCCAGTGGCTACAGCTCCGAGTCGACCCCTAGCCTAGGAACCTCCATATGCCGCGGGAGCGGCCCAAAGAAATAGCAAAAAGACAAAAAAAAAAATTAAAAATAAAATAAAATAAAATAAAAGCACAATTTGTTATTTTAGAAGACAGCCCTCTTGGCTGAGCCCTTTTATGAGTTAGAAAACATGCTATTTTTGCCAAACACAACACAAATATATTCTAACATTTGGTAGTTGATTGTATTGTCCACATAGATTGTTAAGTAATGTAATGTTTGTGTTATAGTGAAGTTCCAAATTTCTGGGTTACTTCTTGGAGAGATTTGTTCCTGCTTCATGATGTTATGAAGCATGAATAATAAATGCTTTCTCTTTAGACATAAGAAATATCCTGAAAGAATTTGTTTCAATACATTTTTTTCTGGTGGACAGTTTTTTATTTCCAAACAGCAAGTTTACATAATATCTCTAAACCCACATGTTCACAGAAGGTTTCAGTTGCATCAATAAAAGCACCATTAAAATTACAAGGCTTAATAAAAGACATTTTTCTGTTTGAGTTTTTAGATCATATTTTATGAGTTTTATGATGGTGTTGCTAGCAGTGTGTAAGAAATGTGATTGTAGAGCTTAGATGTGGAACATTCTCTACTACCCTACATGCTATCCTGCTCACATCACACTCTCCAGTGAGAATCCTGATGAAGTGCCAGACAAAGTTCTAAATACTTTTACATGTAAAATTGTTCTAAACACTCTTACTAATTGAATTCACATGTCACATATGAGCAAACAGTTATAGAAAGGCCAAGTAACTTGCCCAAGATCACATACTTAAGTAAATAGTTATGTTAAATTTACATAAACCGTGTTCAGTAGAAGTATAATGTGTTTATTCATGTTTATTCAAACTCTTGTATTTATGTGGCTGTTCCAGGAAGCTTCAGTTCTTCGACACGTGGTCCACTCTGTAGGGTTTCCCCTGAGTGAGTGATATGAGCAAGCCCAAAACAGAAACCAGAGTCTTCTATAACCTAATCTCAGAAGTGACATACTATCATTTCTGCTCTATTCTTTTGATCACTCAGACAGATCTGGTGCAGTCTGGGAAGCGACTGCACAAAGGTGTGATTACCAGGCGACAGGGGCAGGAATCACTAGGACCATCTTGAAGGCCACCTAGCACAGATATTTTTGAAAGTAAAAAAAAAAAAATGGTGAAATTAATTTTAGTAATATATTTAATTAAAAATATATATCTAAAATTTTGTCCTTTTAATCAACATAAAATTCTTGAGATATTTTACATTCATCTCATAGTAACTCTAAAACCAAGCATGTATTTTCCACTTCTAGCACATACTGAGTCTGGGCGTGCAGATTTCAAGTAGCTGCCTTTCGAAGGCTCAACACAATGCTTCAACTGTGATGTGTATTGGAGAGCACCAATACATATCTAAACCATTCCAGACTGTGCTCTGAAGCACTTCTTGCTCAATCATAGAAAAGAGCGAGATGTTGTCTTTATCAACCAACATTAGTGTCATAATGAGGATCCTCTGATTCCCCTTGATATGTGGCATCCTCTCAAACTTTTCCTTTCTATGCGATAAGCATTGTAATGTTAACAAAAACTAAATTAATGCTACTCCTAAAATAACATGAAACAGGAATTTTTACATGAATGTTAGAAAACTCACTAACTATAAAATTTCCTTCATATGTTTAATGGATTTAAGTCATGCTTTAAAAACGAGCTTCAGGCAGTCCTTCCTGCATAAATTAATTTCCACCAGGTAAATGGATAAATGGATTTTATTTGTCAAGAGGTCAAGCCATCTCTAAATAGGTCTGTAGCTGCCAGGCTGACTTGCCACACCACATAAATTAAATCCGTAATGAAACAATATGTCCATATGAATGTAGCAGTTAATTTCTCACGCCACAGCAGACAGCATGGTCATCGTGCCCTCGTGGTTCCCCTTGAGCCCCATGTCCCACACATGAGATAGAACAGGTCCAGGTGGGTGCTCAACTATGGTTGAGGAACACCGAGTTTAGGAAATCTTCGAAGTGTTAAGAGGCTGCTGATAGATGTGCCATTCTTTGCCCTTGAAGAAAACATTGTCTTATTGCCTTGGAATATAAGATCGCCCTGTGGGAGAGGAGGGAGACTTTACTATCCTAGAATGTCTCTCAGGAGGGAGATATTCTCTATCATTTCCATAGAGGTCAGGAAACAAATCTTCTACCTCTGGCTTCCAAGGCATGTACAAATGCTGTGTACATGCCCCCAACATATCTATACCCCCTTTTCAAAATCATTGTAATTATAAATATGACAAATATAGGAAAGTATTAAAAATAACCAATGACAAAACAGGATTAATAATAGAATTATTTCTTTAAGGAACTGATTAAAGTTAAATGAACCTTGCTTCTTTATGTATGGGTTCAAAAACACCTGGTATTATTAATATTTTTCAAAATGAATTCTCTTATTATTTCATTGTATTGGGGAACTATACACTTAATTGATAGAAAACATAATTTTACATTGAGTAGTGATTTATTATGTTTTTTTCTACTATTGAAAGGATTAAATCTTTCATATTTAGCCATTTTATGATTATAGCTATTTTTTGACTAAAATATAAGTTTCTAAAAGGACCTGGTAGGACAATTATTATGCAAAAGTGTTTAAAATATATTTAATAGTTTTATAGTGAATAACTTTTTTACCTTCTTTTTTTAAGTACTTGTATTAAAAGAAAAGTATATGACATAATTTGCTCTTATTTTCCATCTGGATGTTATGAGAACACATGATTCAGAAAAACTCTAAATAAGGATCCTTGCTTTTTGGACAATTTTCTATTCAAGGAATCATGGGCCATTCTTCCAAATTTTCTGGGTCGACATCTCTTAAGGCATATCTTCCCCACTGTGTTCACTGAAGCAAAATAAATTCATCTCTGCCTATTATGCAAAATATTTTCCTAGATTAAAAGGGGTATTCTGCATATACTATGCAAGAAAATGTGAAGTAATCTAAATGCACAGAAAATTCAGACTTCTACACTAATTTGCAGTTTCATATTTTGGCCTTTGTTTTCTTTAGTACCCATTTGATTTCTGTTCTAAGTCTTTGGTCCTTGGATGACTAAAATGTATATTATCTGGAAGACAAATAGACTGCAGTTCTAGGTCAAAATGTTCTTTTCACCTATCTATGTACATTTTAGCATCAGGACAGAATTCTGTCAGAAAGATCATTTTAAGATACGCTTTTCTATGTGAGCCATGATGTAAGTCATAGATGTGGCTTGGATCTGGTGTTGCTATGGCTATGACATAGGCTGGGAGCTGCAGCTCCCATTCGACCCCTAGGCCGGGAATTCCCATGTGCTGCAGATGCAGCCCTAAAAAGAAAAAAAAAAAGTAAAATAAGCTTTTCTACAAATGCCACTGTTCTATAAATTTTCATAGTATTAATATTTTATGCACATCTTCTGAAAATCTATCTAACCACTTTTTGCTCTTACCATTTCCTTCTCTCTCAGGCACAATTCCTCCAAAGCTCTTTATGGTTTTGCTTTAGCAGTAGACTTTAGTCAGTGAAATGTAGCCTTTTCAGATTTAGACAGTAGTCTCTTTAGCAAGAGACTTTCATGAGAGGAACCAGATTGTCTACCAAATTTGTCTACTCAGGTCTTCATTTCCTGAAGTGGACATTGGTAAAGCACATTACTGTATTTATGCATAATTACATATCCAAGATTTAGAGGTTCTCCCATTGGAACAAAAAAAAATTTTAATAGACTTTGTTTTTTAGAGCAGTTTTAGGTTTTCACAGCTGTATTGGTATGAAGTGCAGAGACTTCCCATATACACCCTGCCTCTACATATGCATAGTCTCCTCCATTGTCAGCATCCCCTACCAGAGTGGTACACTTGTTACAATTGATGAACCTTCCTTGACACATAATCATTCAAGTTCGTGGCTTACATTATGGTTTACTCTTGGTATTGCATGTTCTAGAGGTTTAAATAAATGACGTGTATCCACCATTGGGTATCATACAGAGTATTTTCACTGCCCTAACAATCCTCTGTGATCGGCCTATTCATCCTCTCTCCTCCCACAATCCCTGATAACCACTGATCTTTTTACTGTTTCCATAGTTTTGCCTTTTCCAAAATGTCATGAAGTTGGAATAATGGACTATGTAGCCTTTTCAGATTGGCTTCTGTCACCTAGTAATATGCACTTAAGGTTCCTCTATGTCTTTTTATGGCTTTATAGCTTATTTCTCTTTAGCATTGAATAATATTCCATTGTCTGCATATACTACAGTTTATTCACTAACCAAATGAAGGACATCTTGGATTCTTCAAAGTTTTGGCAACCATAAATAAAGCTGCTATAAAAATTCATGTGCAGATTTTTGTATGGACATAAGGAACACAACTTTTTAAAGTTATATAATGTATTGACTTTTCCCAGCTTTACAAATGCCACATATGTATTGTAGAAAATTAGAAAATAGAGGAAAATGTAATAAAGTAAATTAAAGCTCCCTATAATCTCATCACCAGAGCTCTTAGCATTAATATTTGGTACATTTCTTTGCATTTTTTCCTAGTACACCATACACGTACACATATAGACACATATTTTAATATATTGAAAAATGAACCTATTTCTGAGGACTTGCCTATGTCATTAGTCTTCAAAACATAATTTTTATTTTCTCTGTAATAGATCCTCATATGCCTTACCATAATTAATAAATCCCTTCCAAACATGGTCATTTATGCAATTTATGCTATAATAAGCAGCCATTTAACTGATGTTTTGTCTGCACTTCTGATTATTATAACAATTTCATATACATAAAATTATAACATCAAAAGTAAAAATGTTTTCAAAAAGTTGTTTTTTGATGCATATTGCCAAATCACATTCTGGAGAGACTACTAATTTATATTCCACAGGAACTAATGAGAGGGCCAGTTGAACTGCTTTTTTGAAGCTACTACCTAACTGTCCATCCCTCCTCACTCCCATTTTTTTTTAATTAACAGCTTTATTGAGGTGTAATTTACATAGCCTAAAATTCAGCTGTTTTAAGCATACAATTTAATGGCTTTTAGTATCTCTGTGTAGGTTTTTTTGTGTTTTTGTTGTTGTTGTTAGAAACATGAGTTTAAAAACCCACAGAATCTTAAAGAATGACAAGGCCTGACGCAGAAAGCGACAGACACTCACACTGTCAGCAGCACTTTGGAGTCATGTATAGGCACCAAGTAGGAAAGCCCAGTAAACCATACAAAAGACTTGTTCTAATGAACATGCGGGTGCACGTGTCTCTTTTAAGTAGAGTTTTGTCCGGATAGATGCCCAAGAGTGGGATTGCGGGGTCATATGGAAGTTCTATGTATAGATTTCTAAGGTATCTCCAAACTGTTCTCCATAGTGGCTGTACCAGTTTACATTCCCACCAACAGTGCAGGAGGGTTCCTTTTTCTCCTTATAACTGGAATCTAATATCCAGCACAAATGAACATCTCCTCAGAAAAGAAAATCATGGACTTGGAGAAGAGACTTGTGGCTGCCTGATGGGAGGGGGAGGGAGTGGGAGGGATCAGGAGCTTGGACTTATCAGGCACAATTTAGAATAGATTTACAAGGAGATCCTGCTGAGTAGCATTGAGAACTTTCTCTAGATACTCATGTTGCCACAGAACAAAGGGTGGGGGGAAAAATGTAATTGTAATGTATACATGTAAGGATAACCTGACCCCCTTGCTGTACAGTGGGAAAATAATAAAATTATAAAAAAAAAAAAAGACTTGTTCTCATATGAGTGTTTTTTTTGTTCGCTTGTTTGTTTTTTGTCTTTTTCCAGTGCTGCACCCGCCACATGTGGATGTTCCCAGTCTAGGGGTCGAATCAGAGCTGTAGCCACCAGCCTACGCCAGAGCCACAGCAACGCGGGATCTGAGCCATGTCTGAGACCTACACCACAGCTCACGGCAACACCAGATCCTTAACCCACTGAGCAAGGTCAGGGATCAAACCCGCAACCTCATGGTTCCTAGTCGGATTCATTAACCCCTGAGCCATGACAGGAACTCCTTTTTTTTTGTTACTCTTATTTAATTAATGTCATCATGGAATTTTGAGTTAGTAAATATGGCCAGAAACAAATGAAGTAGAAAGATTTAGAAATAAGGCGGTAATCATTATTTGCAGTAAGATTACCTAGAAAAAAAAAGGTAGAGTCAAATAAAAAAAATTTTAATTTGTTAAAATTGATAAGTGAGCCTACAGACAAGGAAAACAGACTTGTGGTTGCCAAGGGAGAGGGGATTCAGAGAGGGGTGGAGTGGGAGGCTGGGGTGAGCAGACATAAGCTCTTATACATGGAGGAGATAAACAACAAGGTCCTACTATATAGCACAGAGAGCTGTAGTCAGTGTCCTATGAAAAACTGTAATTAGAAGAGAATATTGAAAAAATAATGTGTATATATATATATGTATGTATATATAGCTGAATGATTTTTCTGTAGAGCAGAAATGAACACAACATTGTAAATCAACTATACTTCAATAGAAATAGAAATAAAATTTTAAAAAATAAGTGAGTCTAATAAGATGACAGAATAAAAATATTAAAAATGAGAAAATATGTATAAAGCATATTAATAAATCATGTACATATACAAATTTTTATATATAGAATACATGTATATATAGACATGACTTTCTATTTATAACCATTTAGAATATTGAAGGGTAATCTGTTTGAAGATAACAATGTAAAATACATAGAACATCTAGGCTTATTATCTTCATACCTAATATAAAGAATATTAGAAAACTTCAACTCATTTATTATTTGCTTAAAATAACATAAAATAAAATAATATAAAAGCTTACCTATTTATTAAAAGTAAACAAAAATACAAATTTAAGTGCTTGAATCAGGAAACTGAATATTGTACAGGTATCAGTTGCACATGGATTTATTTGAGGTTAACACAATGACAAACATAATTCCCATATTATAATTATTATGTTGGCTCTTGAGAAAATTATTCTAAAGTTCATTTGGGAGAATAACGAAGTGAAAATATTCAAGCAAATATTTAAAAAACAGAACAAGGAGGGAATATTTGTCCTACCAATATCAAAATATATTACAAAGTTATATGAATTACCCTATATTTCCTTTATAGAAAATGATAAGCTTAATAAATTAATAATAGCATTACTTGTTTTTGTAGACACATCAGAGCAATACTTTGAATTTGACTTTAGTACCATGGAACTTAAACATTTGTTTACAGCTATGAAACAGATCTTAGTATAGAGTATTACTTTTTATTTGGAAAAGTCAGTACTGCACATCTGGGATTAAAGGAAGGCTTATTTAGTAAATTATTATTGCATAATTGTCAATTTAAGAAACAATAGATGAAATTGGATTATCAATTTTATACCACATAGCAAAGGAAATTTGAGGTAGATGAAAAAGTTACATTTTAAGTAAAACTATTTTATATTTGTATTTGAAAGAACTTTCATATTATAAATTTAATGAAAAACCAGAGAGAAATAACGTATTTGAACATATTAAACATTATATTTATCAAAAATATTTTAAAACATGAAGTTTAATCATTGTTTAATGTTAAATGAAACAAGTAGAATCCAAATGAATATAAGTGGTATAGTTGTTAAAACATTTCTATCTCTATGTACATGTCAAGATTGAAAGAAATACCAAAATTATGAAAGACTAGGTGAACTCTTTGATGTATTTTAGTGTATGAGTTTATTAATACCTTTGTCTATAAGGTTAGGAAATATTAATACTATTTATCTAGTAAAATTCTTCAAGAATTAAATAAATGAAAAGAGATGATCATTGAGTACTTATTTGATCAATGATCAATATATAGTACTCAATGATCATCTCTTTTCATTTGTTTAATAAGTATCAATGATTGTTAAATATTGTTATTCCCTTATTACCTTTAAAAAACTTTAGAGAGGCTTCTCTGTTTCATGAGACCTAGTGTGATTAGGCCTCTAATGTTCTTATTCAGCTCTATCTTTCTTATTATGAAAATAGGTTCTTCTGACTTTCTGGGAAGTTAGTCTATTATGCTTAGTTTTTGATGATACAAATTTTCATCTTTTCTAACATAGTCTGTGTCTCTTTGCAAATATTTTATTGGGATGTCAGACACTGTCATGCCTAGGTTGCTAGACAGTTGACATTTAAGCCCTTCTCAAAAAGATATAAACCATCTGAAATTCCAAATCATTTATCTGCAGTGTTTAAAGCGATCAACAAGAGCAAGTCCATCTCTCTGATCTTTCCTGTGCACTACTGTGGGGCCAATCTCTGAGTAATCTGAACTAGTTCCAAAAGTGTTAGCCTGAACCAGATCTCCCAATGTTCTACCCAGGCTTATCTCAAAGCTACTCATGAGCTCTTCTAACTAGGTACCAGGCTTAGATCTTGAGTATGAGGTTCATCCAACTGTTTTCCAAATCCAATCTAGTGGGAATGGTGGGCTTGCCAGTCAAAGTGTCATTGCTGATTTTAGGTGGGATTTTCAAATTTATGTTATTTGAGTTCATTTTTTTGTTGTTGTTGTTGCCTAGTAATATGGAATCAAAAGATGTACTTAGGAAGAAAATGTTCCTTTTTATATGCTGGCAAATTTAGAAAAAAAAAAGTTTGGTTTTCTTTATTGTGCAAATCAAAATCTATTTAAATCATAAGCTCTGAAATCCATTTAAAACTTATGGTTACATTGGAAAATTATATCTCTTCCTAATTTGAATTTAATGTAAACGGATTTTTAATTGTTTTGTATAACCATGGGTAACAGATTTTTTTGAACACTGCATGGTAAAAATCAGCAAATATGTCAGACAAAGCAGAACATTAAAGGAAACACCATAGCATATGTTGACAGTTACAGAAGAATTGCTGCTGTTTTCACCCTTCACACCAGAATAATTTTTTCAATATTTACCTCCCCTGTGTAGAGAGGGAAACATATGGGTCTTTACATAATCATAAGCATAAACAGGTGGCTACTTAGGTACATTTAATTTGCAAGCAACATCAATACCGAACAACACAATCAGCACCACATGTCTCCCCAACTCTTTCCACTAACATTCCATTAGCAAAATTAAAATCATTAAAATAGAAGGAGGGTTTACTCCTCCCTCAATTGGCTTCAACTACTTTCAGAGCCATGAATAAAACACATTTTCAAAAATGCCTTGGCATTTTTCTGCTTCTTTTGTTCAGGGGAACTTCAGCAACTGTGTATAATGTATACCTTGTGAATAACTACAACCAGCACAATATTTGCATTTAAAATGTGCTTACATCTCCCTATAATCTGCTCGTTATGGACATAAAATTATGGTGGTTAAATTCTAAGCAATTTATCAAAGCATAGAGTCAGACAAACTCCTCAAAGCCACCTGGAAATATTTTCCCAAAGGCAGTTCACTTAAAGAGGTCACCTGAGGCTCTTTTCCATAATCAAACACTCTGGCAAAAATCCATGTGGTTGTTGGGATTTTTTTGCTCAGGCTGCGTCAGATGCTGAATTGTAGATTCTATATATTTTATCTCGTCTAATTTGATCCAAACTGAAATATCTAGTATGTCCTCTTTGGCCCTATTAGTATTCATCACTCTAATATTATAGCCATTCTTCAATGGCTTAGAATTATCCAGAGTGAAAAAAAAATGAGAAGAAAGAATAACTATTATTGCTTGTATTTTGCTTTTTTGGTTCTTGCTATGGGTTAAGTGCTATCTAAGCATGTTGCGTGTATGGACTTATTTAATCATCACAATGGCTTTATGAGGTAAATGATAAAATGTCTCCCATTTAACAGAAAAGGAAATTGTATCCTTGAGAGTTAAAGTTCTCAAATTTACACAGTGGGGAAAGGACTGAGGCCAGAATTAAATCCAGGATGTTTGAATCAAAAATTCATACTTTTAACAAATCCACTTTACTGTTGGGTTAGTACTGTGTTGCTAGCCCTGAAAATTCTATTGCCTACAGTTACTCAGGGCCAGGAGTACTAAACTGTGATATTTTGACAATCCTTCTAATAAAGCCTTCTAATAAAGCCTGATGAGAGATTTAGGTGGGGGAGCTAGGGTATGTGAGGGTTCTTTCCAGTCCTGATGCCTCTGTTTATTCCCTAACCCAAGGGGCAGTGCTCTGCAGAATTCTGAGTCCAGAGAGCAGTGCTCTTGCCAAGGTCTACGCGTAGAATTTCTCACATCCTCTCTCCTTATCCTGGGTCTATTACGAATTTTCATTGCTTGAATGAGAGAAAGCCAAATTATGTCATTTGATTTCAAGATCTAACATTATTAATGTAAATATTTGTTAAACATCTCAAATATGTTAGATATTGTATAGTCACTTCTTTCAAGAACTTACTGGGGAAATGAGGCATTTTATTTTTCATGCAGTGGTTGAGCCGTCAAGGTAAAATTAGTGAATTGAAAGGTTTTATGATTTATTCTTTTTACCCCTAAGTAAAAGAACTATTAAAAACTGTTAATAGCTATTATAGACAATTCTGATTCCATATACATGTAAAGACAGTCTAACATAGGAATTCCGGAATCTCACTTAGCATCTAACATTTAACACACTTGGTCACCATCTTAGATATATCATCCCCCCTCCTCAAGTTTGACTTTCCTCACGTTGCTTGTTTTTGCTCTTGGGGCCTTCTATCAAAATTGTTTGAATCAGGAAGTTCCCATCCTAGCACAGAGGAAACGAATCTGACTAGGAACCATGAGGTTGTGGGTTCGATCCCTGGGTTATTGATATGACGGTGCCGTGAGCTGTGGAATAGGTCACAGACGCAGCTCGGATCCTGCATTGTTTGTGGCTGTGGTGTAGGCCGGCAGCTGTAGCTCCGATTCTAACCCTAGCCTGAGAACCTCCTTATGCCTCGGGTGCGGCCCTAAAAACAAACAAACAAAATTTGTTTAAATTGCTCATTAGTTGATGATGTTCAATACTCCTATAATTTTGAGAAATCTGGAGAATTTTCTCACAGTTTGGACATTATTACCATTATTATTATGTACTTCAATACTTTGCTCAAGAATTTTGTTTTTTGCTTTAATAGGGTATTTCATGAATCCAGTTTGAATCTGAAGTTAAATAGAGATACTTGAGCTCAGATTTCTAGTCAAAACTCTAGATTGTGAGCAGTCTTGAAGAAGACAGTTTTTGTAGTATATGCTGACATAAGAATTCTTTTTGGAATATAACAAAACAATAGAAAAATGTGAAATGAGAAACATATATAGACAAGTACAAAATAACAAGGATGCCTAGGAATTTGTTGGTAGAAGAGCCGTTTTTAAGAAGCAGAGGCACACACTCACAAAAATAAGTGAGACATACTTTCCCTTTCTGGGCAGAGATAAGACGTATGATCAAGAGTATGCAGCAATCTGATTTGTCTCTAAATCTTCTTCACGTAGCTCAGTCCGTTAGAAATTTTTGAATAGCATCTCAAATATATATGAATTTATTTTAAATTGTGTGTATTTGACGTATTGTTACCTGTATCTCAAGAGCAAGTTTCTTTACAATGACAGTGGATATGAATCCACAGTTTGATAACTTTAAAAAAGCTTTCAGCCACTCTTTATAATTTCTTACACTAGAGTATCATTGTTTTATTTCATGATATAGCTAAAGAAAAGCTTGGGTGAGTGTAGAAACATCAACTCTCATTTTTTTATTATTCACTTGTGTTTATGTTTTATTTTCAATACACAATTTCTTCGCAAGAAATTACGTGAATCCATGTATCCGTTTTGTGAGAATTACTTTATTTAAAAACTATGATAATGTGGGAGTGGGATGGATTGGGAGCTTCGTGTTAATGGATATAAACTATTGCTTTTGGAGTGGATAAGCAATGAGATCCTGCTGTTAAGCACTGAGAACTATGTCTAGTCACTTATGACGGATCATGATAATGTAAGAAAAAAGAATGTATACATGTATGTGTAACTGGGTCACTGTGCTGTACAGTAGGAAAAAAAATTATATTGGGGAAATAACAATAAATAAATAAATTAATTAATTAAACTATTTAAAAAAAAACCCTATGATAATGTATTCTGAAAACCCACTTACATATGGCCAGGTGACCTGTAGCATACTGAAAGTACATGAACTTGTGGGCAGCACTGTCAACCCCCTTACTCTGTGTAGTTTCCAGGCCTCCCTCAGAGGCCTCACCAATACCTCCAGACACATGGCCATCTGACCTATGAAGAGGTGCAACTAGTGCTAACTGAAGTCTTAAATATTAGTGAAGTTCACTTTCTTATCTTGCTTGTTTAAAAAAAAATTGTATGTATTTTTGCACCCACCCCCCATACCCTCCCTGTTAGCTAATGAAAGGCTGGACAATTTATGATTTACGATAGTAATGAAGGGTTGTGGTGTGTAACCCTGTGATTAAGCCCTTGATCTTTAGAGATACAGAATCCCATTATGTATCTTATGAGCCATATGATGATATAGAATTTATGATATCTCTTCAAACTTTCCTGTGCTTGTGATTTTTTTTTAATTTTCTAGAGACCGCATATTATTATTTGAAAAACTGAAGTCTACCATACATGTAAATTTCCAGCACATTCTAGCTGCTAACATTTTAATAATCCTAGTTTTGATAATAGGAGAGGAGTAAGAGAATTAGTATATAAAGTTTAAGTTTTTCTTTATCTCATAGCTGGAGGGAATATATTTGGTTGGAACTGTGAAAGCACAGATTAGACAAAGAGAAAGAGATTATGAACGCTTCACAATCTTGTGTATATAAACACTATTATGAAACACAGTGGATTTTTTTTTTTGTCTTTTGTCTTTTCAGGGCCACACCTGCACCATATAGAGTCTCCCAGGCTAGGGGTCTAATCAGAGCTGTAGCCACCGGCCTATGCCAGAGCCTCAGCAACACGGGATCAGGTGTCTGCGACCTACAACACAGCTCACTGCAACGCGGGATCCTTAACCCACTGAGCAAGGCCAGGGATCAAACCCGCAACCTCATGGTTCCTAGTTGGATTTGTTAACCTCTGAGCCACGACGGGAACTCCGGAAATTTTAATTTTTTAAATTACTCCCTGTTTGAGAATGAATGAGATAGAGAAAAAAGTAGGAAAAAGATCTGCTGAGCTTAAGTTCTGCACAGTAAACCAGGAAATTATTCTTACTCTTCTCATTCTAGAGTTTCTAGAAAGGCTGATCAATCTAAAGAGAGGGCCAGCTTGTGAGACCCATGTGCATATTTTTTGAACTGGAATAAGCATGTTTTCATAAACAATGTCCTTGTAAGTCATATGGGAGACAGCCTAGTACGGAGGGAAGGGTGTGAGACTTGGATGTCAAAGGGTGTCTGATCTGAGACCCTACACCACAGCTGTGAAAATCATGACCATTTTTGTATCCCCCAGTATTAATATTTGTTTTACTGTTTTTAAAAGATTATAAGTGATGCATATGAAAAAAGTATTCAAATTTGTATTTTTAAGCAAATATCAATTGTTGCTATTAATAGTAATGGTAGCAGATCATTAAGAATTGGTTAAAAATATAAACTCCCCAAAAGCCTAAGAGTGAGGGACAAGATCGTAAAGACTGAATTTACTTATTGGCTGATTTTCAATAGATCATATAATTGCATTTCCTTTTAATTTTTGTTTCTCAATTGACATACTCCTTATGAAAAATTTCTCCTAAGTAAAATAGCAATAATATCCATTTTAATAGGTGACAATCCAATCAAAACTATTAATCTATTTTCCTTCTACTTTTTAGCTTAAGTTGTAAAGATTTACTTATTGGCTCATTTTGTAATCACTCTAATAATCACTTAGCTCCTGAAATGTGTTTTGGGAAAATAACAAATTATATTTTCTCCAGTATAAAACTATTATTATACTCTTTGGGGAAAAAAATGGAGAAAAAAATGGTTGAATTTGAAGCTTATGAGGTCTATGCTGCTTTGGTTTATTGTTAAATTGAAGTTCCAATATGACATTATTCATACATATATATATATGTGTGTGTGTGTGTGTGTGTGTGTGTGTGTGTGTGTGTGTGTGTATGCACATATACACACACATATATATACTTGCTCTAGTTTGTGTGGTATGGTATTAAGTGGCTGTTTATGAGGAGGGACTCTGGCTGGCTGAAATAATATATAAAGGAATAATTTAATCAAATTTTTTTCCCCTGTACTCTGCCACTTAGTATGCTAAACTGCATTCTTAATCATCTTCTAAGGGAAAACACACAGATTCATAGATAGATTTTTCTTGCAATAGAGACATCGAACAAGACAGCTCTGAAGTGTGTGATTAACTTAAAATAATGGTGGCCCTTAGGGTTTCAGTCTTTTTCTACTTCATAACATTTTGAGTCTGTTATTACCTTAGGTGAACCCAATTCCCCAAGAAAGAAGATGCTGAATTAATTCTTCTGTGACTTATGTCATCAATATAGCTAGGATAGAAATAAAGCTATGTTTCTCTACATTTATGAGATTCTACGTAGCTATTATTTAAACTTATTTCCCAAAAACTGCTGAATTTTTTATACCTGATAATGACTGTGGACTCTTAGAAATATATCTTCCTGTGAAGACAAATGAGATTAAACATGTGCATGCATGTACACACACACATACACACAAACACATACACAGACTCACACAAATTCAGTTACTGTGGAGAATTCAAGAATACTATTTTATTGAATTTCCCTGTTACAAGGCATAATAAAATAAGAAGTTCCTTCAGAGTAACTGTTTGACAGTGAATTACTGTCTTCAACACACCATGTGGTGGATCACTATTGGATTTCTAAAGGTTTTCAGGACAGATTGCACATGCTACCTTAGTCTTTGCCAGGATTGTATCACCCACACTTTTTTGGGGTTTATATTTTAAAATAATCAAAATCCTTTATTATTTTGCTTGAGTGAAAATTGACTACAAAAGTAACATCATAAATCTTTGTACCATAACCCAAAACACACATAAAAGACATTATGACCCATTAATAATAACTTGATATGTAGATAAATTTAATCAGACTGTGTTTTTGACTAAATTAATAAATAATTTCTCCAAGCTATATCATTCTATTAAGATCTTTTATACATGCCTTCTTAGCATAAGCTATTATATAATATCGTCTTAATTGACTTTGGGGTTAAGAAAGTCATTTTCCCTTGTTCTTATTTTCTCTGAAAGTTATTAAAATTTATTTAATAAATTTCTGAAAGTTCTACATAGTAGATATGCCCACAAAATAAAGACAAAATAATCAAAGGGAAGAATTGATCATGCCAATATAAAAATCTGTAAAGAGAATAAAAGCTATGAAAAGAATGATAACTTTGTGTTAGTGACTATCCTAAAAGTATTAGAGGAAAAAAATTTCAAATAGTGAAACTTTGGCAAAATTAGAGAAGTAAGGAGAAGAAAGAATGATTATATAATCAAGAGTATTCAGTCCAGAACAACTACCTAATCTGGCATTTTCCAGGGACACTTAAATAGATCACTAATATATCATGATATACTGTGTTGTAATTTATTAGTGGGCATTTCCCCAGAAGTTTTATAATTAAAGAACTTTGGGAAATTCTGCATGTTATATTCCCTTCTTGAGTCACTGTGCATCTGAAGTTACTGAGTCTTAAATTGTTTGGAAATATGTATAGTTTTTACTGTGGTAAGATGCACGTAACATAAAATTTACCATTTTAAAGTATGATTTCCTGTCATTAGGTCCACTCACAACCATCACAACTGTCTAGTTCCAGGTAATAGCTTTGTAATTGTTAATTTGACCATTGAAGAGTTTTACTCTAGAATATCTTTTAATTTTGGCATTTCCAGGGAACATATATGGAGACATTGATCTAATTCAATCCTTTCATTTTTCTTAAGTTTTATTGAAGTATAGTTGATTTACCAGGTTGTGATAATTTCTGCTGTACAACACAGTGATTCAGTCATACATATGCACATATGCATTCTCTTTTAGGTTCTTTTCCCACATAGCTTATCACAGAAGACTGGGTAGAGTTCCCTGTGTTGTACCACATGTCCCCATTGGCCAACCACTCCATATACCTTAGTGGGCATATGCCAATCCCAAACCCCAAGTCCATCCCTCCCATTTCCCCCACCTGTCCCCTTTGGTAACCATAAGCTTTTCAAAGTCTGTGAGTCTGTTTCTGTTCTGCAGATAACTTCATTGTATCCTTTTTTTTTTTTTTTAAGATTCCACATATAAGTAATATGATGTTTGTCTTTCACTGTCTAACTTCACTTAGTATGATATTTTCTAGGTCCATCCCTGTTGCTGTAAATGGCATTACCTCATTCTTTTTTATGGCTGAGTAATATCCTTTTGTTTTAAAAATTCAAATAAAAACATGGTCTTGAGAGATTAAATACCTTGCTCAAAATCACACATGTAGTTGGGAGATAGCCAGTAATTCGTGCAGCTTTCATTTCCAAAAAGACATGGCATTTTCCATTTCAAGGTATTTTTCCTCTTGTTTCCATTTATGTGGCCGGGGTCTGATGAATTAATTATCTATAGACAATGCATTAAAATTAGGGGAATTCAGTATTAAAAAGAATTCTGGATAAAAGTATCTCTCATCTTTAAAATTTTGCATTACTTTTAACACATTATACTTGTTTTTTCACTCTCCTGCTATGATTTTCTTATGAGAACTTTCATTCTAAGGACTCCCTTCAATTCATACAATTCTGTTCTCAGGTCTTTTTAAGATTGTGGCTGATAAAACTCCATACCTCACTATGGACGAAATTACAAGAACCATCCATATCGGACCTAGTAGACTGGGGCATCCTTGCTTCTATCATCAGAAGGATATAAAACTAGAGAATCTCGTCATAAAGCAAGGTGAGCAAATCATGCTCAACTCAGTTGAAGAAATCAATGGAGAAATAAAGGTGAACTGTGGTGTGCTAAGGAATCATCAAAATCACTCATTTACTTTGCCTTTGTCACAAGAAGGAGAATTCTATGAGTGTGAAGATGAACATATTTATACCCTAAAGGAGATTATCCAATGGAAGATCCCCAAGAACAGAACACGAACTGTGAAACTTACAGATTTTTCAAGCAAGTGGGACTTAACAAATCCATTCCCTAAAGGTTTTTCTGGTGCTCTGATTCTCAAGCCTGTTTATGAAATTCAAGGTGTGATGAAATGTAAGTATCCACTTAGAGTGATGCTCTGTGAGCATAAGCATTGTGGGGTTTGGGGAAGAGAAAGCCTGTAAGGTCTAAAGAATGGAACTCTGTTCCTGACTTGTCCATTAAGCCCACTGAGAGTTAATTCTATCTATAAATAAGCAAACCATGTATATGTTGCAAGGATCAAATTGAATAATGTATGTACACTTACTGGTACTGTAAACTGTGTGGTGCGATCCAAATGTAAAATGCTATAATTGTCAGGTACAGACAGATTAAAGTACTTATATATTTTTATCACTACTTATTTATAAAGTCAGAAGAGAGATACTTTTTAGAGTAGAGAATAATTGGTTAGAGAGAGGCTTTCTTGTATGGAGGTGGTCAACAAAGAGGTGAGGATGTTAAGTTTCCTTAATGTGTCCCTTACTGATTTTTTTTTTTTTTTGCTATTCATTACTGCTCACAAATCTTCCTGTTATCTAGGAGTCCTTTTGACTTAAGGGAAAATGATGTGACAAATTAATTCACACATAAGTATGGGTTTTAAAATTTTTTATCAAAATATAGTTGATTTATAGCATTAGTTTCAGGAGTACAGCATAGTGTTTCAGTATTTTTATAGAGTATACTCCCTTTAAAGTTACTGCAAAATAATGGCTGTATTTCCCTGAACAGTATATTCTTGTCATTTATTTATTTTATGTATAGTAGTTTGTATATCTTAATCCCGTATTCCTATTTTGCCCCTCCCTTTTTCCCTCTCCCCACATAAGTGTATTTTAATAGATAATCTTCATAAGATTTTTGCCTTTTAAAAGAGAAATGGCTGGAGAGAGCATTATAATCCTAAAGAAATTAATGCCTTGACTTTAAGATTATGGCACATAAGTGGGGCAAGTACAGTAAAAACTCCTTGCTTCTAACTCTAGTCAATAACAGTAAGTGTGGCTTTGGGTGAGCCATCTAAATTCTGTCTACACAAAGAGGATGATGATACTCCTTTTTGCCTATGTCTTGGAGTTATTTTCAGAAAAAAGAAGGTTCTATTAAAGTGTTGGAGTTCCTGTTGTGGCTCAGTGGGTTAAGAACATCCAACTAGTATCCATGAGGATGTGGGTTCAATCCCTGGGCTCACTCAGTGGGTTAAGGATCCGGCATTGCCACAAACAAGCTACAGCATAGGTCACAGATGTGGCTGGGATCCAGCATTGCTGTAGGGTACTGTATATAATACAGTTGAGGAAAAAAGCAATATGTAAAATGTTTGGTGTAAGAGTACTCCTTGGATATCTCAAATTCTATTTATCTCTGCTTCCATTACTATTGTTGGTCGCTTATGAAAGTATGAAAAAATCGATATGACCTTTGGGTAGGTTTTAGAACTGTGTCAAATTTTGTTACATGTAAATATTTAACCAGAAATCAATTAATTCATTTGAACTGAAGGTGTAGGTAAGGAATTCCATTCGAATAGTGATTTTTTTGTGTGTCTGCTAAAAAAAAAAAAAAAATTGGGGCCACAGCATGATTATTTTTAATACAACAAAAATTGAAGTCACAGCAAACTTTAGACTTCATGTTAGTGTTCTATTAGCTTAAAATTGGTAATTAAGTTTTCCTCAGTTTTCATAAATAAATGGATAGCATTTTCTCATTTTAAGAATTTGTTAATTTTCTAAAACCATTTGTATCTCCCATCATACAGATGCAAAAGAAGCCTGACCAGAACCTAAGCTTATAAACAAGATGGTTACAGCATTTTATGAATCTAGATTAGGGATCAACAAAGCCTTCTCTGAGGAAATGACATTTAACTAAGATCTGAAGGGTGAATAGGAGATGAACAGGCAGAGAAAGAGAGGACAATATTGAAGAAAGCAGTTGCAGCTTTCAGGAAAGGAGGTAAACAAGAGATTATAGATTCATTGTTAGTTGGTGTGAGAAAGGAGAGAAAAGGGGAGTTGAGACAGTAACGAAACATGCAATAGGTGAGTAGAGTCAGTCATGGAGGGACTTGAAGTATACATTAAGGGGTTAACATTTACCCAAAAGGCAAATGAATACAGGTTTTTCAGCTGAAGAAACAGGGTGAGAAAAGTGTAGGGAGGCTATTGCAACATACTGGGGGTTAATGCAGTAGTGATATATGAGGGACAGCTGTTCTTAATGGGTATTTAAGAAGTACAACCAGCAAAATCTAAAGGTTTTTTGAAAGAGGCATAGGAGTCAACATGAATCTCAGGCTTCTGGTTGATCTATTGGTTGAGGTGGTGCAGTTTATTAAATATAAATATAGAAGAGCAGGAGATATTAACAGAATTGCTTAGATGGACTTAAATATGTTTTTATGCTAACTAAGGTCCCACAAGAAAGTGTTTGGCTGAAATTGAATCCTTCGCAAGATATTTTAGACTGATTTCCATTCTTTAATAATGTTAAAGTTGAATTTTGATTTTAATTATTTTGGATCTTTAATTTCTTAGGGATTATTTTAAACACAGTTCTTATTGTATAACAGATACTATGTGAGACTGCTTTGTATGTGTACTGACTACAGAATATTTCTTGGAAATAGAGGATAGGTGTCCAGTACAAAAGGACTAATTTAGAAAATTATTGTTGTTATAGGCATTTTTTCTTCTAAATATAAAGTGTAGATCTTTTTAGTATCAATTTTGGTCGTGTGGTTTTATGTCATTCTTTCTTATATTGAAGATTCAAACTTGCCTTGAAGTCAAGAGCCTGTTGCCTGCTAAGTTGCTTTCCAGTGGCTTTGAGGGTCAGGCACAGTTCAAACTCCTTATGACTTGAATCCTTTTCTAAAGTGACAAGAAAAGGAATAGGTCTGAGTCAGGGATAGGAAATTTTAGAGAAACCTTAGGGGGAAAAGCAAGATGAAAAAGATTGAGAACTATAGGAAGCTATGAAATATTGATTGGCTGCAAAGAGAACATAGCAAGTAAATAGAAAAAAGAGGAAATAGAAGATATCCTACTTCTAGTGCTAGTTTTTAATGTTACTAATGGGAAAATTTAGGCTTCATAAAAAAGGAAAGTAGCAGAAAGTATTGTTTGTTTTTTTTCTTTTTAGGGCCGTACCCGCGGCATATAGAAGTTCCCAGGCTAGGGGTCAAATTAGAGCTATAGCTGCCGGCCCACACCACAACCACAGCTATGCAGGATATGAGCCACTTCTGCAACCTACATCACAGCTCAAGGCAACACCAGATCCTTAACCCACTGAGCAAGGCCGGGGGTTGAACCCTATCCTCATGGAAACTAGTCAGGTTCTTTTTACCTGAGCCACAGCAGGAACTCTCGCAGGAAGTGTTTACATGAAATATTTGTTCCTGGAAACTCTTGGTCATATTTCCATTACAGGTTAAACCCCTCTAACTCTTACTATACATTTGATGATTTAAAAAAAAAACCAAAAAACTCTACCTCTTTGGAAAAGATGTATAAATAACCATCCAGGACCTCTAACTACTGGTTTCAGTAGTCATAGCAAAATCTGTTTGTGCCTTTTGAAGGAAGATAAAATTCATATTAGTGAAACAAATGGAATGTGTAATATTTCAAAATTTAAAAAAATGGAATCACCTATTTAAAGTTCCTTCAAAAAACCAGGAATCTTGATTTAGTGAAAGTATGTGTTGATGTATCAATCGATGATTGATAATTATTTCTCTCCTAGTGGAAGTTTTAAGCGTTGGAAAGTTGTATTTTATTTTAGGAGAAAAACTTAGCTCCTTTCAAAATTTGGGGAAAAGTTTCTGCTCAAGTATATGACATGTTAATTTACAAACAGAAAGCTCAATTCACATGAGCAGAACTGTGTATCAGAAAGGCAGTATCTAAATATTGTATGACAAATGAATAGAAGAAGTGAATAGAAGAAAAGTACATTGCTCTTTTAATATTCTGAAACTCCATTTATTGTAAAAAATAATTTCCATTTTATAAAAGTCAAAAATATCATAAAGACATAAAGTTATCAACAACCTTGTACCCTTAACCATTCTCAAATTTCCCTCACATTCTGCTACTCTGATGTGTAACTCCTTTAAAATTTTCCTCCTATTTTCTTGTATTTCCATTCACATTTCCAAGTAATCTAGGGATATTGCTGTTTTTCGATTAATCAACTTGAAGCAGTAACTACTGACTTTCACGTGTAGTGATGAAGGCTTGATGCTCTTATGTTCCTACTTCCTCTCCTTTTCCCTTTTCTCTCAGTATATGGTAAATTATAGTTAAACATTAGTATTTTCATTGTTGTGACAGTTCATTAATGAATCAAATGGTAGTTAATAAATGTAATTCCATTTCTTTTCTTTTCTCTTTTTCTTTTTTCTCTTTTTAGGGCCACACCGGCGGCATATGGAGGTTCCCAGGCTAGGGGTCGAATTGGAGCTGCAGCTGCCAGCTACGCCACAGCCACAGCAATGCAGGATCTGAGCTGCGTTTGCTACACCACAGCTCACGGCAACACCGGATCTTTAACCCACTGAGCGAGGCCAAGGATCAAACCCATGTCCTCATGGATACTAGTCCAGTTCGTTAACCGTTGAGCCACTACAGGAACTCCTATAATTCCATTTCTATATAACTATTTTTCTGTAATAATGACCCTATTTCATTGCTTAATTTTCTTCAATCCTTTCCTAGGTCATAGGGTATTTTCAAATGTTTTTGTTTAAAAAAAAAAAAAAAAGAGCCATTCATTGCAATTTTCCAGACAACCTGTCAGGAGATCTACCTCTTCTATGATTTTCTTTTTTCCTACTGTACAGCAAGGGGGTCAGGTTATCCTTACATTTGTACATTACAATTACATTTTTCCCCCACCCTTTCTTCTGTTGCAACATGAGTATCTAGAGAAAGTTCTCAATGCTATTCAGCAGGATCTCCTTGTAAATCTATTCTAAGTTGTGTCTGATAAGCCCAAGCTCCTGATCCCTCCCACTCCCTCCCTCTCCCATCAGGCAGCCACAAGTCTTTTCTCCAAGTCCATGATTTTCTTTTCTGAGGAGATGTTCATTTGTGCTGGATATTAGATTCCAGTTATAAGTGATATCATATGGTATTTGTCTTTGTCTTTCTGGCTCATTTCACTCAGTATGAGAGTCTCTCGTTCCATCCATGTTGCTGCAAATGGCATTATGTCATTCTTTTTTATGGCTGAGTAGTATTCCATTGTGTATATATACCACCTCTTCCAAATCCAATCCTCTGTCGATGGACATTTGGGTTGTTTCCATGTCCTGGCTATTGTGAATAGTGCTGCAATGAACATGCGGGTGCACGTGTCTCTTTTAAGTAGAGTTTTGTCCGGATAGATGCCCAAGAGTGGGATTGCTGGGTCATGTGGAAGTTCTATGTATAGCTTTCTAAGGTATCTCCAAACTGTTCTCCATAGTGGCTGTACCAGTTGACATTCCCACCAACAGTGCAGGAGGGTTCCCTTTTTTCCACAGCCCCTCCAGCACTTGTTATTTGTGGATTTATTAATGATGGCCATTCTGACTGGTGTGAGGTGATATCTCATGGTAGTTTTGATTTGCATTTCTCTTATAACCAGCAATGTTGAGCATTTTTTCATGTGTTTGTTGGCCATCTGTATATCTTCCTTGGAGAACACTCTATTCAGGTCTTTTGCCCATTTTTCCATTGATTGATTGGCTTTTTTGCTGTTGGGTTGTGTAAGTTGTTTATATATTCTAGAGATTAAGCCCTTGTCGGTTGCATCATTTGAAACTATTTTCTCTCATTCTGTAAGTTGTCTTTTTGTTTTCTTTTGGGTTTCCTTTGCTGTGCAAAAGCTTTTCAGTTCGATGAGGTGCGATGGGTTTATTTTTGCTCTGATTTCTATTGCTTTGGGAGACTGACCTGAGAAAATATTCATGAGGTTGATGTCAGAGAGTGTTTTGCCTCTGTTTTCTTCTAGGAGTTTGATGGTGTCCTGTCGTATATTTAAGTCTTTCAGCCATTTGGAGTTTATTTGTGTGCATGGTGTGAGGGTGTGTTCTAGTTTCATTGCTTTGCATGCAGCTGTCCAGGTTTCCCAGCAATGCTTGCTGAATAGACTTTCTTTTTCCCTTTTTTTTTGTCTTTTGTTGTTGTTGTTATTGTTGTTGTTGTTGCTATTTCTTGGGCCACTCCCGTGGCATATGGAGGTTCCCAGGCTAGGGGTTGAATCGGAGGAGCTGTAGCCACCGGCCTACGCCAGAGCCACAGCAACGCGGGATCCAAGCTGCATCTGCAACCTACACCACAGCTCACGGCAACGCTGGATCGTTAACCCACTGAGCAAAGGCAGGGACCGAACCCGCAACCTCATGGTTCCTAGTTGGATTTGTTAACCACTGCACCATGACGGGAACTCCTCCTTTTCCAATTTGATGTTCTTGCCTCCCTTGTCCAAGATTAATTGACCATAGGTGGCAGGGTTTATTTCTGGGTTCTCTATTCTGTTCCATTGGTCTGTCTGTCTGTTTTGATAGCAGTACCACACTGTTTTGATGACTGTGGCTTTGTAGTATTTCTTGAAGTCTGGGAGAGTGATGCCTCCTGCTTGGTTTTTGTTTCTCAGGATTGCTTTGGCGATTCTGGGTCTTTTGTGGTTCCATAGAAATGTTTGGGTTGTTTGTTCTAGTTCTGTGAAAAATGTCATGGGTAATTTGATAGGGATTGCATTGAATCTGTAGATTGCTTTGGGTAGTATGGCCATTTTTACAATATTGATTTTCCCAATCCAGGAACATGGAATATCTTTCCATTTCTTTCCATCTTCTTTGATTTCTTTGATTAAAGTTTTATAGTTCTCGGCATATAGGTCCTTTACCTCCTTGGTCAGGTGTATTCCGAGGTATTTGATTTTGTGAGGTGCAATTTTAAAAGGTATCATATTTTTGTATTCCTTTTCTAAGATTTCATTGCTGGTATACAGAAATGCAACTGACTTCTGAATGTTAATCTTATATCCTGCTACTTTCCTGAATTTATGAATCAGTTCAAGTAGTTTTGGGGTTGAGCCCTTAGGGTTTTCTATGTATAGTAAGTATCATGTCATCTGCATACAGTGACAGTTTGATCTCTTCTCTTCCTATATGGATGCCTTTGATTTCTTTGGTTTGTCTAATTGCTGTGGCTAGGACTTCCAAAACGATGTTGAAGAGCAGTGGTGAGAGTGGGCATCCCTGTCTTGTTCCAGATTGGAGTGAGAAGGCTTTCAGTTTTTCCCCATTGAGGATTATATTTGCTGTGGGTTTCTCATAAATGGCTTTGATTATATTCAGGAATGTTCCCTCTATACCCACTTTGGCAAGGGTCTTGATCAAGAATGGATGTTGGACTTTGTCAAATGCTTTTTCTGCGTCTATTGAGATGATCATATGATTTTTGACTTTTTTTTTTGTTAATGTGGTGTATGATGCTGATTGATTTGCGTATGTTGAACCATCCTTGTGAACCTGGGATGAAACCCACCTGGTCATGGTGTATAATTTTTTTGGTATGTTGTTGGATTCAGTTGGCTAAGATTTTGTTGAGAATTTTTGCATTTATATTCATCAATGATATTGGGTGATAGTTTTCTTTTTTGGTGGTATCTCTGTCTGGTTTTGGAATGAGGGTGATGGTGGCATCATAGAATGTCTTTGGGAGTATTCCTTCTTCTTCAACCTTTTGAAAGAGTTTCAGGAGGATGGGCACCAATTCCTCTTTATATGTTTGATAAAATTCACCTGTGACGCCATCTGGTCCTGGACTTTTATTTGTAGGGAGTGATTTTATGACCTCTTCAATTTCATTTCTAGTGATCGGTCTGTTCAGTTGGTCTGTTTCTTCTTGATTCAGTTTTGGCAGGCTGTAAGATTCTAGAAAGTTGTCCATTTCTTCCAGATTGTCAAACTTGTTGCCATATAGTTGTTCATAGTATTCTCTTATGGTTTTTTGTATTTCTGCTGTATCCGTTGTGATTTCTCCTTTTTCATTTCTAATTTTGGTTATTTGGGTTCTTTCTCTCCTCTTTTTAGTGAGTCTGGCCAGGGGGTTGTCAATTTTGTTCACCTTTTCAAAGAACCAGCTCTTGGTTTTATTAATTTTCTCTATTGTTTTTTGAGTCTCTGTTTTATTGATTTCTTCTTTGATCTTTATAATTTCCTTCCTTCTGCTGACTTTAGGACTTTTTTGTCCTTCTTTTTCTAATTCATTTAGGTGGAGGGTTAAGTTGTCCATTTGGGATCTTTCTTCTTTTTTGAGAAAGGCCTGTATTGCTATAAATTTCCCTCTGAGCCCTGCTTTCGCAGCATCCCATAGGTTTTGAGAGGTTGTGTCTTCATTATCATTTGTTTCAAGGTAGTTTTTAATTTCCTTCTTGATTTCCTCATTGACCCATTGGTTTTTTAGTAGCATGTTGTTTAGTCTCCATGGAGTAGGTTTTTTCTATTTCCTTTTCCCATGGTTGGTTTCTAATTTCATGGCATTGTGGTCAGAGAAGATACTTGAGATAATTTCTATGCTCCTAAATTTATTGAGATTCGCTTTGTGTCCCAAGATGTGGTCGATTCTTGAGAATGTTCCATGAGCATTTGAGAAGAATGTGTATTCTGCTTTTTTTGGATGTAGTGTCCTGAAGATATCAATGAAGTCTAAATTTTCTATTGTTTCCTTTAGGATCTCGGTTGCTTTATTGGTTTTCTGTCTAGAGGATGTGTCCATTGATGTGAGGGGGGTATTAAGGTCTCCTACTATGATTGTATTCTCATCAATATCTCCCTTTATGTCTGTTAATATTTGTTGTATGTATCTGGGTGCTCCTGTATTTGGGGCATATATGTTGACGATAGTAACACCCTCTCCTTGGATGGATCCCTTAATCACTAAGTCGTGTCCTTCTTTGTCTTTCTTTAGGTCTTTTGTTTTAAAGTCTATTTTGTCTGATATGAGTGTTGCGACTCCTGCTTTTCTGTCTTGTGTATTGGCGTGAAATATTTTTCCCCACCCTTTCACTTTCAATCTATATGTGTCTTTTGTCCTAAGGTGAGGTTCTTGTAGGCAGCATATTGAAGGTTTTTGCCTTTTTATCCACTCAGCGACTCTGTGTCTTTTGATTGGGGCATTCAGTCCATTGACATTTAAGGTGATAATTGATAGATGATTATTTATTGCCATTTGAACCTTGTGTTCCAGTTGATTCTATGGTTCTCCATTCTTCCTTTCTTTTTTTTCTTTTTTTTTTTTTTGGTTGGATGGTCTCCTGTTATTATGTGCTTGAGTGTATTTTTTTTTCTTCATTTTTTGCAAATGCAATATTTGGTTTTGGCTTGTGGTTGCCCTGTTTTTTAAGTATGCTAACCCCTTCCCATAATTGTGTGTTTTAGTCTGATGGTCCTGTAAGTTCAAACACTTCATTACTCTATTAAAATTAAGAAGAGAAACATGCAAACAAACAAAAAGGGTTATTTACTTCCTAACATCCCTTGCCCACATTTTATGGTTTTGATGACTCTTTTTTATTTTTTTCTTTTTAATTTTATTTTGTTTGAGGCCTGTTCATGATTAAATCTGTATGCTGGCTTATTTGAGTGACTGCTCTCTGATTGCAGTTTCCTCAGTCCTAGTTCTTCCTCTTCTTCTTTTTTTTTTTCTTTTCTTTTTTCTTCCCTTTCCTTCCTTTCTTTTTGGTTTAGAGAAGCCCTTTCAATATTTCCTTTAACCTGGGTTTTGTGTTGCAGTATTCTTTAAGTTTTTGTTTGTTGGAAAAAATTTTTATTTCCCCTTCTATTTGAAATGATATTCTTGCTGGATAGAGTATTCTAGGTTGCATATTTTTTCCTTTGAGCACTTTAAATATCTCTTGCCATTCCCTCCTGGCCTGTAGTGTTTCTGTAGAGAAGTCAGCTGATATTCTTATGGGGGTTCCCTTGTAGTAGCTTCTGTTTTTCTCTTGCTGCCTTTAGGATCCTCTCTTTAATCACTAACTTTTTCCATTTTTATTATGATGTGTCCTGGTGTGGGTCTGTTTGGGTTCAGTTTGTTTGGGGCCCTCTGTGCTTCTTGTATCTTGAACCCAGCATCATTTAGATTTGGGAAGTTTCCAGCGATAATTTCTTCAAATATATTTTCCATCCCCTTATCTTTTTCTACTCCTTCTGGAATTCCTATTATGCGCAGATTGGCCCGCTTTATATTATCCCATAGGTCTCTTATATTGCTTTCCAGTTTTTTGATTCGGTTTTCTGTCTGTTGACCGGATTGAGTGATTTCCATTATCCTATCTTCCGTATCACTGATTTGTTCTTCTGCATTATTCATTCTGGTTTTTACTGCCCTTAGTTCCGTTTGCATCTCTGCAAATGAATGTTCTAGTTTTTCTTGGCTCCTCCTTATATGTTCCAGTTCCTTTCTGAGGGTATCTGCATTACTGTTCCTATCTTCTCTTAATTCCTTCAGTATTTTCACTCTTTCTCTTTTGAACTCCATGTCTGTCAGACTGCCGAGATCTGTTTCATTGTTGACTGTTTTAGGTGAGTTCTCCTGTTGGTTTGACTGGGGGTGGTTTCTCAGCTTCTTCATCTTGCTTGTTGTTTTCTTTCTCCTGAGGGAGTTGTACTCTCCGTGATTGGGCAGTGTTTGCCTTGTCACTGCCGTGGACTATTTCCTGAGGGCTGGCGTTGTTGGTCAATCTTTTTTGAGGCAGTGTGGCTTTTCTGGAGTGTTGATGGGGCTAACAGTGTTTCTTTGAAGCAAAGGAGGATTTCCTGAGGGCAGACAGGCCTGGGAGGTCCACACCACGATGGTAGCAGATTTCACTTGGTCATGCAGAGCTTGCTGTGGTGTTTTTAGGCTGTGGGGTTCTTGCAGGGGGTTGGCGGTGTTGGGCAGCTGTTCCTCAGGAGTGCAGCACGCCCTGGGGGCTGGAGCAGCTATCTGGGTCACTGAGAACCTAAGAGGCTCTTCCCTAGGGCAGCCCAACTCAGAAGGACGGCCTGAGAATGTAGGCGGATCTTTTCACAGTCTTGCCAAGCTTGTTGCAGCTTTTCTGGGCTGCAGGGGCTCTTCTAGGTGGCTGGTGGTGCTGAGCAGCTATTCCGCGGGAGTGGGGCACCCCCTGGGGGCTTGGGCGGGTAGCAGGGCACTGGAAACCCAAGAGGCTCCTCCCCAGGGCAGCCCGACTCAGAAAGACCGTCTGAGATCTTTTCCCGGCTTGGCCAGGCTTGTTGCAGCTTTTCTGGGCTGCAGGGGGTCCTGCCTGGAGCTGGCAGTCCTATGCAGCTGATCCACTAGGGCACCCCCTGGGGGCTAGGGCGGGTAGCAGGGCCACTGGAAATCCAAGAGGCTCCTCCCCGGGGCAGCCCGACTCAGAAAAACCGTCCGGGAATTAGGCAGATCTATTCACGGCCTGGCTAGGCTTGTTCTAGCTTTTCTGGGCTGCAGGCCTTTTCTCGGGGGCTGGTGGTGTTTGGTGCTACTCTGCAGAAGTGTAGCCCCTCCAAAGGGCAAGCAGGCCTGTGCAGGGACAGCCCCTGTGGTGGTAGGCTTTAGGCAATTGTTGAGGCCAGCCCTCCTGGATGGCAGGCAGCCCCAGGTTCATTGAGAGCATAGGGGGTGGTGGGGGTGGGGGGAGGGGATGCACTGGGAAGCACAGCTTTCAGCTAGCTAGCAGGCCTGTAAGCTTGCTGTGGCATGGGGGGTATTCTATGGGGACCCACCCCTTCTTCTCTCCCCTCCCCAGCACGGGTGCAGACCAGGCTCTTTTCCCAGGTTCCCTCTGATGTGGCTTTCCACTTCCCCGCCCCTAGAGTATTGCTCCCTTTCTCTGCGACAGCTTTGTTTTCTAGTCTCCCAGGCAGTCTCTGCCCCGTCAAATGGTTTCTAGACCTCCCAAGCAGTTTCTGCTCTGCCCCGCCCCCCCAGCCCGAGGACTAACCTCTGGAGCCGAGGTCTCGGTGCCCAGCCCCCATCCAGGCGTCCCCCGGCCCTTTCCCGGGGACTAACCCCTGGAGCCTAGGTCTCGGTGCCCAGCCCCCCACCGAGGCGTCTCAATTTTTGCTGACTGTGCCCGTAGTTCAGATGGTCCGTTCGGTTCTTGATCGGCTTTTCCATACTCCAACTTACTGCTACACTCTTCTCTGCTTCTGGAGATTCCTCCGGTTCATTTGATCTTTCCCCCGTGTAGGTGACTTTCCAGGGTGCGGGATCCCTTTCTCCTCCGCAGTTCCCTTTCAGGAGTGCCCGTCCCGCTCGGATTCACCTTTTCTCACTCTCCTCTTTTCTCCCGTTCTGCCCCGTAATGTCACGAACTTCTTGCTGTTATTGGAGTTTAGGTTCTTCTGCCAGCGATTGGTTGCTGTTCTGTGCGAGTCATTTATTCTGTAGATGTGCTTTTTTTTTTTTGTTGTGTTTGTGGGAGAGGGTGAGCGTGTCCCCCTACTCCTCCGCCATCTTGTCCTCTCTCTGTTCTTCTATGATTTTTTTTAATCCTGAGGCATTCCTCCTTCTCCAATCTTATGTTCCAATCTGAATTTGTGGCTCTCTAGACCTAATGCATAGGTGCTTGTCTTAGCATGGGAAAAAAGCCATTAATTGGGTGGCTTATAAACAACAGAAACGTATTGCTCACTGTTCTGGAAGCTGCAAGTCTGCAATTTTGGGTGCCAGCCTGGTGGAATTCTGATGAGGAAACTATGCCAGGTTACAGATTGCAGATTTATAGTATTTTCACACAGTGGAGAGCAGAGAGGGGAATCAAGCTTGTTAGTGACTTTTATAAAGGCACTAAGCTCCTTGACAAAGACTCCTTCCTCATGACCTCATCTTATTCTGATCACCTCTTAAAGACTCTACCTAATAATACTGTCATAACAGGGAGTTCGGTTTCAACATGGGAATACTGGGGAATACAAATATTTAGTCTGTAGCAGTGCTGTCCTGGAATCTTCATTGAAACCATCCTGGTGATTTCCCTTTGACTTGCTTCTGTGTTTACTAACAATTTCTAGAACTAAATTGCTTATTCTTTTCTGGTTTTCTTCCAGTTTTGAGGATCCTATACCCCACTTGTTTCCTACAAAAAAATGTAGAGGATATTAATTAGTTAATTAGAAGAACTGCATGTTGGAAAGTCTTTTACACTCATATAAGATTGAGAGTTTGGAGTTCCGGCAGTGGCACAGCAGGTTTAGGATCTGGCATTGCCGTAGCCATGGCTGGGATCCTACCTGACCCTGGGAACTTCCATATGCTGAGGGTACAGCCAAAAAAAAAAGATTGAGAATTTGGCTACTTCTACAATTCCAGGTTGAAAATTAAACTCAGAATTTTGAAAGCTTTACTCCCTTAATTTCTACCTTTCAATATGGGCTTTGAGAAATATTCGTGGTAGTGTGAAATTTCACAGTAATATGCTTTTTGGTATGTCTGTTCTTTCATTGTGAGGGAGTTTTCAACTTGGAAATTTAGGTCCTTCATTTCTAGGATAAATTATTTGATAATTTCATTGTAACTGCTTTTTTTTTTCTTCTTTCCTCTGTAACTCCTAATCTCATGTTGAAGCGCCCATACTGATCTAAGACTATTTTTTCCTCTATTTTATGTCACTTTGTCTTTGGTTTACCTTCAGGGAAAAATTTTAACTGCTTTTCCAACTGTTTTAATGAATTTTTAATTTAAGCTATCATATTTTTAATTTCTAAGAGTTATTTCTTAACATCTTTTTTAAACTGTTTACCATGTTCTTGTTTTAAGAATGCAATATCTTATCTCTCTGAGAATACTTGACTATTTCTTAAAGTTTTCTACTGTTCCTTGAATTTTATCTGCCTCTTTGGGGATTTTTTTTTAAGTTTTGGTCTTTCATTTTTATTATATTTTTTCCTCAAACACTTGGTGATTATTTGCCATTTGTTCATATTTATATGTGAGACATATTTTTAACTTAATTTACAAGTGAGGCACTATTTATGTACAAGCTTTTTTTAAAAAATTAATTTTAGCTTTCATTTTCTCAGCTTTTTTCATCAGAGAATCCCCCAAATTCAAGTCCTGTGAATCTTTTCTCCAAATCTTGTTCAATTTTATCTGAAAAGTCTCTTCTTGATAGCTTCTGGGGTTATGAAACTATTATAACTGAGTGGGGAAGTTGCTGTGGGTTTCACTGTTCCCCTGTAGATTTAGACTTAACCTTCTTTGCTTTTAATCCCACTCTTCTTCCCTGCACATCTATGCGTACTTTCCAGATTTTGGAACCCTGTCTTGTTTCCTGCACAGAGAGCAGTGGGAGGGGTTGACTGTCACCTGTCTTCCCCAAATTAGAGCTGAAGACCTGGGTTTAACCACTCTTCAAACATTTAAATAATCCCCTTGTTTTGTCCTCTACCTTCTCTTCCACCTTCAGAGGGGCCTTATGCCTCCAATCGTAACCTTTTGGGGATCCTGTGGAGCAAAAGGAGCTGGCTTTTCATTGGACTCCAACTCCTTAGGCACATAGGCTTTCCTATTTCTAGTCTGCCAAATCATTGACCATTCTTACAGCTGAGTTCCAGCTTTATTTAGTGTAAGGATTACAGACATCTTTTTGAATCATTGAAACTTTTTCTTTTTTCTTTCTTTTTCTCTTTTTTACCCTGTGGTAGATTTGAGCGAAGAAAGGGTTGAAAAGCAACATATGTATTTCACTCGTAAACCTCATTACTTACTTAAATCTATCCTAGCCCAGAGTTTTTCCTGGATCTAGTAATAATCCTGAAAGGACTAATTGCTAATATTACTAAATGAAATTTATAAACTAATTTTTTTTTTTTTGTAGGGCTGCACCTGTAGTATATGAAAGTTCCCAGGCTAGGGATCACATCAGATCTGCAGCTGCCAGCCTACACCACAGCAAGGCAGGATCCAAGCCACATCTGTGACCTGTGCCACAGCTCATGGCAAGGCTGGGTCCTTAACCCACTGAGCAAGGCCAGGGGTCAAACCCTTATCCTCACGGATACTAATTGGATTCATGACCCCTGAGCCGCAATGGGAATTCCCTGGACATTTTTAACATAACATAATTTTCCATAATTTATAAAACTATCTGAATCAATGTCTTATGTTTTTATTTTTATCTTCTCAATGCTTGAGATAAAGTAAATGTTCAGTATTCAGTAAATTAAATACATGAACGGATGAAGCAAATAAAATAATTGTTTCTGCATATATATATCACAGAGTACCAAGTTCCTATCTAGCTTAGATTTCTTACTCACCATATTCAGATCTGATTTGTTACAATGACATATTTATGAATTTAATAGCTAAGGAAGATGAATGGTCACTTCATAGCACCGAAGTTGATGTTGCTTATGTTTATATAATAACTTCAATTTTTATAAGTGATGTTTTCCCTAATGTGTCTGTGAAAATACCATGACATAACATGATGCTTAGAACCCATGGATACTCTACCCAGCTTCCATTTCATTTTCTTTCCTTTAGGTAGAAATTTTATTGCTAAAAAAATACCAAACAGCAAGCAGCGGAAAGTACAGCTTTCACTATATATATAATGCTAATAGTTGATAGGTTAATATATATATATAGTTTATGTATTCTTATATATAATAGTATATAATATTATATATATTAATTAGTTAATTAATTTTAAGGAATTGGCTTATGCAAGTTCTACATCTCTGATAAGTTCTACATCTCTAGGACAGACAGGCAAGCTGAAAACTCGGGCAAAAGTTTATGCTGCAGTCTTGAGGCAGAATTTTTTCTCTGGGAAATCCATTTTTGCTCTCTAGACCTTCTACTGATTGGATGGGGCTCATCCATATAGTGAAGGTAACATCCTTTACTTAAAGTCAGCTGATTTAGATGCTAGCCACATCTCTAAAATACCTTCACAGCAATACATGTATCAGTGTTTAATTAAATAACAGGCTGCTTAAGTCCAGTAAAGTTTGTGTATCAGTGAAGAAAACATGTTAATATGTATTATTCAGTTAAGAAAATGACTCTTCACTTTTCTTAGCTTTTATAAACTAAAGGAAAGTGTAAAAGAATAAGGTACAAATAAACCCACATAAAATGCAAGATTTCTCTAGAAAGATCCTGATGATATTTTTTTTTTCTGCTACAAATGTTTGAGGGTGATCCAAAAGGAATTTTATCTATAAATACAAACAAAAGTAGAGCCAGAGGATGACTACCTTACAAAATGGAAATTCACCGGATAGCTTCTCCTAATTTGAAATGAAACTATTTTCTCCCATCTGTAGGTTGTCTTTTTTTTTTTTTTTTTTTATGGTTCCTTTTGCTGAGCAAAAGCTTGTCAGTTTGATTAGTCCCGTTGGTTTCTTTTTTGCTTTTGTTTCTGTTGCCTTGGGAGACTGACCTCAGAAAACATTTGTATGGTTGATGTCAGAGAATATTTTGCTTATGTTCTCTTCTAGGAGTTTGATGGTGTCTTGTCTTACATTTAGTCTTTAAGCCATTTTGAGTTTGTTTTTGTGCATGGTGTGAAAGTATGTTCCAGTTTCATTGATTTACATGCAGCTGTCCAGTTTTCCCAACACCAACCACTTGCTGAAAAGACTGTCTTTTTCCCACTTTATATTCTTGCCTCCTTTGTCAAAGATTAATTGACCATAGGTGTCTGGGTTTATTTCTGGGTTCTCTATTCTGTTCCATTGGTTAGTGTGTCTGTCTTGGTCCCAGTACACTGTCTTGATTACTGTAGCTTTGTAGTATTGCCTGAAGGCTGGGAGAGTTATGCCTCCTGCTTGGTTTTTGTTCTTCAGGATTGTTTTGGTAATTCTGGGTCTTTTATGCTTCCATATAAAATTTTGGATTGTTTGTTGTAGTTCTGTGAAAAGTGTCATGGGTAATTCGATAGGGATTGTACTGAATCTGTAGATTGCTTTGGGTATTATGGCCATTTTTATGATATTAATTCTTCCAACCCAGGAGCATGGGATATCTTTCCATTTCTTTGAACCTCTTTAATATCCTTGATTAATATTTTATAGTTCTCATCATGTAAGTCCTTCACCTCCTTGGTCAGGTTTATTCTTAGGTATTTAAATTTTTTGGAGTGCGATTTTAAAAAGCATTGTATTTCTGTATTCCTTTTCTAGTATTTCCTTGTTAGTATATAGAAATGCAACTGATTTCTGAAGTTAATCTTGTATCCCACTACTTTGCTGATTTCTTTGATCAGTTCGAGTAGTTCGGTGTGGAGTTCTTAGGGTTTTCTGTATATAGTATCATGTCATCAGCATACAGTGACAATTTTACCTCTTCTCTTCCAATATGGATACCTTTTATTTATTTCATTTGTCTGATTCCTATGGCTAGGACTTACAATACTATGTTGAATAAAAGTGGTGAGAGTGGGCATCCTTGTCTTGTTCCAGATTTTAGTGAAATGAAACTGAATACATGGAAAAAATTAATTCACAGAAAGGAAGAAAATCAAGATCAAATAGATGAATTATAAAGCATATTTTAATTTGAAAGTCTAGAATAAGGCAAGCTCAAAATTATTAGTGCATTTAATAATCATTGCATAAGAGTATAATGTGATGCAAAAATGTAAACAAAACAGTCCACTGAATAATGAGAGCTGTAGACAAAACTTATGAAAGCACTTCAGAGAAAAATAAGTAAGGTGTTAGAAAGTGAATAACAAAAAATCAAACGTAGAAAGTGAAAATTCCAAAAAATACTTGAATTGTTTAACAGTAATAATATAGGAGAAACTAGAAATTGAGAGAAATTTCAGGCTAGAATTCACAAAATTTGTTGAGAAAAAATATGTAGAAATAATCATCTTGCCTTTAAGACTTAAATAAGATTGTCTCAATAGATTTCGATCTGTGTAGTACTAATTAATGTCTAATTACAAAGGATAGATAAAGGATAGATCTTTGAATGCTCTCAGTCTCAGAATTCTCCAGAATTCAATATTAGTTGTCCAAGGAAATGTGCATTGCCTAACATTAACCAAGCTTAAATGTATATCTCTATTTTCTCTTTAAAGATAATTTTTGGTGAGGTACCCCAGATTCACACTTAACTAAAAGAATTGTTGCAGGGAGACATGCAGAAAAGCATCACGTTATGGTTAATATTAGTGCTAATTGTAAAGGGACTTTCCCTGAAAGAATAGGCAGAAAGACAAAGTTTAATGAAATGACTCAGAAAGAGAGAGGAAACCAATGCTACCTTTTTAGAGAAAATGGAATGAAAATTTTTTTCACAAGAGCTCCCTTTGGATAACCAGAAAACATACCCAAGTCAGAATGATTTGTGTTTACCCAGGAAGAAAATCTGGAAGGTGTAAGCTGAGCTTCTATGAGTATAGATCATATTTACTTTAGATTAGTTTGAAACTGATACATTTGTAATGAACATCTCCCGGAATGTCTCTCATGCTCTGAGTTGCTGCCTTCTTATCTCTTTATCAGTTTGAAGTAAAAATAACTTTTGGGGACATTTTCTAATTTAGCTTACTCTCTATAGCCGTTTTTATTTTTCAGGGGGAGAGGGAGTGTTAACAATTTTCCAGTTGTAAAATAAAAATACTTGTTTGAAAAGTGTGGGAGTTCCTGTTGTGGCTCAGCAGGTTAAAAGGACCTTAAGTTGTTGCTACATCTTTCATATCTATCTTTATCTCCATCTCAAAACTAGATGTGTTGTTTCTTTCACTCTTTTTCTGCCTGTGTAGTTTTGAGTCTTTTATATGATTCCATTTTCTCTCTTCCACAGTATATCAATTATACTTTAAAAATACTTTTAGTCATTGCCTTAGAGTTTGCAATATACATATATAATCTTAAGTTCACTTTGAAATAGTACTATATCACTTCATGGCTACTGCAACATAGTATTCCCATTTACACCCTCTTGTTCCTTCCTGTCCTTCATTTCATTATCCCTGATGCATAATCATCCAGTATATTGTTTCTATTATTATTTTGAGCAAATTTACCTGTTGCATCAATTAAAAATAAGAAAAAGTATTTTAGTTTTCTTCATTTATTTCTTTCCTAACACTCTTCTTTTTTTTTTTTTTATGCAGATCAGAGTTTCTGACTTATATCATTTGCTTCTCTTTGAAGAACTTTTATATTCCTTGAAAGGCTGGTCTATTGTTGACATATTCCCTCAATTTTTGTTTGTCTGAGAACATCTTTATTTCTCTTTCACTTTTATAGGTTTTTTAACTTTACCCTCTTAGGGTGTTTTGTCTTGTCTGAGAATTAAACTGTTATTTAACAGATTAAGAGGAGAAAAACATACAAATTACATAAATTTGATACAGGATCCTCATAAGAAAAATGAAGACCCACAGAATGCATGCTTTTAAATTGAGTTGAACAATTGAGGCTCTTGTGGAAAAGTAACTAAACTATGAGGAGAGGCTATAAAGGAAGATACAGATTCTTTTAACAAGGTCTGTGTGTACAGAGTTCTCCTGGCTTTGCCTCCTTGTTAGAAAAATGTTTTCTTTCTCCTGGTTCAGGGAGGACATCTTTCACATGGGAATTTTTATCTACTATTTTCAGAAAGAAGAAGGGAGATTAGAATATTCTTCTTGAATCTGCTGTTTTTCAAGTACATTTAGTTCAAAATAGTCCTTAAACTGAAGTAGTATATTTTGGGATGGCATATTCTGCCACCTTTGACTTTTGAGGGATAATTTTGTCCCATACAAAATTCTAGATTTTTTTTTTCTCTTTCAACATGTTATTAAAATACGCTGCTTACTATCTGTCTGCTTTCATGGTTTCCAAAGAGAAGTCCATTGTAATTCTCATCTTCCTTTCTCCACAGGCAAGATGAGTTTTTTTCTTCTGGCGTCTTCAAGTTTTCCCCCTTTGATTTTTCTCCAGTTTGAATATGATATGCCTAGCCATTGACATTTTGGTATTTATCCTGCTTGTTGTTAAAACTTCACTAATTTGGGAAAATTCTCAGCCATTATTACTTCATTATTGCTTCTGTTCCTTTCTTTCTTTTTTCCTTCTAGCATTCGTATGGCCTGTATGTTATAATATTTTTGATTGTCCCACGGATTTTTGAAATTCTGTTTTTTTATTGTTGTTGTTGTTGTTGTTGCTTTTGTTCTTTTGCTTTTGCTTTTCAGTTTGCAGAGTTTCTGTTGATATATCTCCAAGATCACTGATTAGTCCCTTGACCATGTTCTGTTGATGAACACATCAAAGCCATTCTTCTTTTCCTGTTTTTAATTTCTAGCATTTCCTTGTGGTTTTTTCCTAGAATTTCCATCTCCCTGCTTACATTGCCCATATTTTCTTGAATTTTCTTCCATTTGAGCCCTTAATATATTAACATATTTTAAATTCCCAATCTGGTAATTCCCAAAATCTCTTCCATATTTGAGTCTGGTTTTGATGATTACTTTTTCTCATCTGTCTATGCTGTTTGTGTTTTAACACACCTTGTGATTTTTCTTGTTGACAGCTGAGGGTGATGTCTAGGGTAAAAGAAACTTGGGTAAATAGGCCTTTAGTATGAGATTTTAAGCTAGGAGTTAGGCTGTGTTCAGTGAGGCTGTGTTCAGTGTTTGCTATAGCTGTAGGTGTCAGAAGCTAAAATTTTATGTAAGGTCTTTGTTTATTATCTCCCCTGTTGTCTTTCCCTAAAGACCCCTTCTTAAACATGGTCTTAAAGGCCATTCTTTCCATTGTAATTTCCTTTTATTATACAGAAATTTTCTTGATTTGATTGGTGAGGTGTCAGGGAGGGAAAGCTTTTCTACAATCCTTTAATTAGGTCTCAGTCTTTTACTGATCCTGCTTCTCAGCTGTCCTCCCCACATCCCCTTAATGAGACAGGATGGCTATTAGGGGCTAGAGTTGGGTATATTCCTTTTTCCAACATGGAAGGCTCGATGTAACTGGAGTCAGGTAATTCTCTTCTCCCATATTGGTTAGACTCTGGTAAAACCCAGCTTGGTTAGGCTGTGGTAAATCGTTTTCCTCCATCTTAGGCCTTTTTTAAGGATAAGTAAGTTATCTGGGTGTATTTCAAAATGCTTACTTTTCCCTGAGGGGATTTTCCTTAGATCTTCACTCTGAGAAGCTGGTGGGGCTCCTGAATATAAACCTGGGAAAGTGTTGGGGGATCATGCTAAGCCTGGCCCTCCAGAAGTTTTATCTCTCAAGCTTATCTATGTTTAATCTTCAGCAATTAGGGAATTGCTCTTGAAGTGTTCTTACCTTTGCTGGCTCCAGCAGTGGTTTCTGCTCCCAATAAGCTATAACTCTCTGTATTCATCTATCTCTCTAGTTTTGAGGGTGACAGTTGTCCTATGATCTCGGTTCTCTGATGAATCTAAGAATTGTTTATTTTCATTGCATGTGCTATTTTCTCTGTATTGAATCTTCCTTAAGGCATATGCTTCGTGATTATTTTTGTACCCTAAAAGTCTAGATTATTATTTTGTAGAAATTAAACAGTAAATTAACAGAATTGTATTGAATACACCATTGAGTAAGAGAAATTACAACCTAAAGAGACATGTTTTAAATGAAACATATGATACCTTCTGTGATGTGTAGCAGGAATTTTAGCAGTAGAAACATTTTCCCCCAATGAAATTTTTCATAGAACTCCCCTTGTTTACTAAATCACAACTTTTGAAGCTCAATTAAGGATGTTGTTTTGGCAGTTGTTCGTCATTCATTCAGATCATTTATTGAGTACCTACTATGCACTGGGCACTCTGTTCACACTGGGATATGATGGTGGGCAAAATAAATACTCCTCTACCTGTGGAGCATTATTTCCATTTTGGGGAAATAAACAATAAACAATGATTATAATAAATAAGCAAATTATTTGGAATGATTGAAGGTAAAGGGTGACATGGAAAATAGAGAAACAGGGAAGGGAGAAGACAGAGATAGTTGCAGTTTTAAATAAAGCACTGCCTTGGCGCATTTGGTGGCTATAACAAAATACCATAGACTGAGTGGAGTATAAACAACAGAAATTTATTTCTTATAGTTCTGGAGGTTGAGAATTCTGAGATCAAGGTGCTGGCAGATTTGGTGTCTGGTAAATTCTACTTCCCAGTTCATAGATGGCCATATTCTTACTGTTCCCTCATTCGGCAGAAAGTCAAGGGAGCTCTCTAGGGTTTTTTTATAAGGGCACTAATTGCAATACCTAATAACTTCCCAAAGGTCCCACTTCCAAAAATTATCACTTTGGGGATTAGGTTTCAACAAATAAATTGAATTTGGTGGGGAGAGCACAAAATAATTCAGAGTATGGAAAGCATATTTTGGGTAAGTTTCATGGAAAAGATAATATTTATGCTGAGAAGAAGAGGAGGGGAGGAGGAGGACATCATGTTGGCCATAAACACATCTGGCTGCAGGATGTGACAGGCAGAGGAAACAGGCCATGCAAAAACCTGATTAACAATAAGGAGGTCAGGGAGGCAGCAATAAGTTAGAGTGAGCAGCCCAGTGGCAGATGAGTTCAAAATGTTATCTAGGACCTTGGTAAGGACTTTGACTTTTATTCTAAGTGAAAAGGACTGCAGGGCTATGAACAAGAGAAAGACATGATCAATTTAACATTTAAAAGGACTATCTGGTTTCCCTAAACAGCTTTGACTGTAAACAGAAGACTGGTTAAGAAGCCATTGCAATAAATCAGGCAAGAAATAATGTAGTTTAGATCAGAGTAGTTCTGATGTAATGGATGTTGGGTGTTATGAAAAAAGAGGGAGAATCTAAGGATATCTCTGAGATTTCTAATGGAACAAGGAGAATGGAGTCCCCAATAATTGGGGTGGAAAAAGCAACAGATAGATTAGGTTTGGTTTGAGAAGATCAGAATTTCAGTTTAATCATGTTAATTTTGAGACATCTATTAGACATTCAAATGAAGATCTTAAGGAGATAATTTGGAGTGCAGGAGAATTATTTGGCTAGAGATACATGTTGGGGAATCATCAGCATACAGATGGTACTTAAAGACATGAGACTCTGTGAGATTATGTGGGTGTGAGTGTAGACAGAGAAAGGAACAGAACGAAGAAACTTTCAAAGGTGTGTGGGGTGGGCAGTGGAGAGAGTGGGTGGTGTGTAGAGGAGAAAAAAAAAACAGCAAAAAATTGAGAAGAATTATAAGTAAGATAAGAAGAAAATGAGTGAAAAAAATATAGCAAAGAGGAAAGAGTCAAATCTGCTCTGTCAAATGCTGCTAATCTATCAAGTAGGATGAGCTAGACCAGCATATCTTCAGTGGATTTGGTGCAAGAGTATTGAAGATAGGTCAGGAATCAGATACAAAAAAATTAACAGAAGTTGGATAGCCTGGCACGGAGGTTTTTCTGGAGATAACGTAGTCCTAAGGTACTAAGACAGTCCCTTCCCTGTAGTACCTGTTGTGCCCAAATATAGATTGGGACCTAGCTTGCATTAGGGTCCCTGTGTTCTGATGGATCAATGTAGAATGCTCAGGAAGTCCTTAGTGGCATCTGTTCTACCAGTGTCAAGTTGTTCCCTCAACTTGAGAAATGACATGAGTCTATAAACCTGTCTAGTCCTAGCTCTACAATTCTCAACATAGTTCATTTTGATCCAAATAAGTGTGATTTTAAAGTTCCTAAAATTACCTTGGGATTCACAGAAGCCTGTGGCAACAGTCTCAAAAGTTTGGATTTGCTGAACTTTATAAAATGAACTGACAAGTTTATTTTAGCCCCACCCCCACCTCTTTTTTTTCCTTTGAAGTATAGTTGATTCTCTCCCTTTTTTTTAAATGGAGAATCTTTACAGTTTTTACTGACCTTCAGCCTATAGACAACCATTGATTTTTTTTTTCTTTTTTCTTTTTTTATCTTTGAGAAAATAAAATATGTAATTCCATGCTATGTTTTTAGGACCTCTGTTACAGAGCATGTGCAAGTAGTATGACACAAATTATAGTTTTCAGGTGCTGCATAAACAGTAATATGAAAAGTAATAATCTAGGTAATATTTTATGAGAGAAGAATTCTGTCTTCTAAATCTTTCAAATTATTAACTTTCAAAAGCATACAAGGAAGAAAGGATATTGACAGAAGGGTGCTTAGATATACCAGGAAACAGTGATAGATCATGAGAAGGCTATGAAACCTTAAGTGTTAGGAAGTGATCAAGAAAAGATAAATCATAAAATGCTGTCAGTATTACCATATAAAGTTATTTTTATTGCAGGATCACTTATAAAGATACTATGTGGGATGCATTTGGAGAGCAAATGAATTCAGGACAATATTTTAAGTGTTTCTGTAATCTCAAAGAAAGATTTCTGAGACAGTGGGCTCTTGGAAAGAATATAGAGATTCTTTAGTCCCCAGTAACACATTAGGCAAATTGTGCATTGGTTAGCACTCCACCAGCATATCTAGGCTTCCTTAGTGGCTTCTTTGACTGTAACCCATCCTGTGCCGCTCCTTTTCCTTCTTTTTTTTAGGACCACACCCATGGGACATGAAGGTTCCCAGGCTAGGGGTCGAATCAGAGCTACAGATGCCGCCCTACACCACAGCCATAGCAATGCCAGATCTGAGCCACTTCTGTGACCTACACACAGCTCACGGCAATGCTGGATCCTTAGTCCACTAAGCAAGGCTAGGAACCGAACTCTCATCCTCACAGACACTAGTTGGATTCCTTACTGCTGGGCCACAATGGGAACTTCTCCTTTTCTATTTAGGTGTTAATGTGGTACCAGCAGAAAAAGAAATCATTTTCACATTGGAAAAAGACTGCATTTTGGTATTCACTTTCATATATTAATCTTGAGTACTCTATTTATTATTTTATTATTTTTAGGGCCACACCAGTGACATGTGGAGATTCCCAGACGAGGTGTTGAATTGGAACTGTAGCTCCAGCCTACACCACAGCCACAGCAATGTGGGATCTGAGCCATGCCTGCGATCTACACCCCAGCTCACAGCAACTCCAAATCCTCAACCCACTGAGCAAGGCCAGGGATCGAACCCGTGTCCTCGTGGATGCTAGTCAGATTCATTTCTGCTGAGCCATGACAGGAACTCCTAATCTTGAGTGCTTCATATCCCATGATTTTGCAATACGGTTGTATCCCACAGGATAGAATTTTGTATATGTAATGTTTGTCTTGGGCCATGTATGAAAAGGGTCTTATTTGAAGTACCAAAACTTTCTTCTAAGATAATTTTACATGCAATATGTGGACCTCAAAAGCATGACTTAAAATGATATAACACATTTTCTGGGAAAAAAATACATTGAAACATATGAACATACACACACATGTGATAAAATTACAAAGAAAAACACGGGAATGGTTAACACTAAAAGCGGGAGAATGATTACCTTTAGGTTGAGGTGAGGAGGATGTGATTTTGGTGAGGTTTGTAGGGCTCCAAGATACTGGTTAATGTCTGTTTCTAAAGCCAAAAGGATTTATGGGTGTTGGTTTTATTTACAATCTATTTCATTTTAAATTTTAAAAGAGGAAAGTTATGTATAAGAAATGTTATATCATAAGCATCTGAGGTTTTTTTTAATTGTATTTATCTATAGTACCTGGAGAGATTCTAATACTATTTCAGAGCAACAGTTTGATGAACAGAATGTCATAATCTTTTATTTATTTATTTTTTAGTCAGAAAGGATATAGTCCGTATCCTCCCCAGTTTAGATGTTGAAGTCAAAGACATTACTGACAATTATGATGCCAGCTGGTTTCTTCAGTTGCTATCTACACAAGAGCTTTTTGAAATGACCAGTAAAGACTTCCCGATAGTGGCTGAAATCATAGAAGCACCCCAAGGAAACCAACTACCCGGAAGCATTTTACAGCCTGGGAAAAGCATTGTGATCCACAAAAAATGCCAGGCATCAAGGATCCTAGCTTCAGAAATTAGAAGCAATTTTCCTAAAAGACACTTCTTGATCCCTACTAGCTATAAAGGCAAATTCAAGCGGCGACCTAGAGAGTTCCCAACTGCTTATGACCTCGAGATAGCAAAGAGTGAAAAGGAGCCTCTCCACGTGGTGGCCACCAAAGCCTTTCATCCCCCCCACGACGAGCTGACATCTGTATCTGTTGGGGACCAGTTTCTAGTGCATCATTCACAGAGGACTGAAGTCCTCTGTGAAGGAATCAAAAAAGTGGTGAATGTTCTGGCTTGTGAAAGAATCCTCAAAAAATCCTATGAGGCAGCACTGCTCCCTTTGTACATGGAAGGAGATTTTGTAGAGGTGATTCATGATAAGAAGCAGTACCAGATATCTGAGCTCTGTGCACAGTTCCGCTTGCCCTTTAATGTGAAGGTATCTGTGAGGGATCTTTCCATTGAAGATGACATCTTGGCTGCTACACCAGGACTGCAGTTGGAGGAAGCTATCACAGACTCTTATCTACTCATAAGCGACTTTGCCAACCCCAAGGAGTGCTGGGAAATTCCTGTGGGCCGCTTGAATATGACCGTTCAGTTGGTTAGTAATTTGTCTGGAGATCCAGGATCATTTCTAGTCAGGACTCTGGTCGAAGAGATCACTGAAGAACAGTATTACATGATGCGGAGATATGAAAGCTCTTTCTTGCACCCCCCGCCTCGCCCTCCCAAACGTCCGTCGGTGGAGGAAACAAAGTTAACCCTGCTCGGCTTAGCAGAAGAAACGGCAGTGAGTCTGCCTAAGTCTCCCAAGGTAAGGCTATGATTTTGCAGTTTTTCCTCTCGAGTGTTTTTTTGGAGGCAATTTCAAGTCCCTTCTGAGTTTGGTTTTTGCTTACTTTTCTTCCTTTTATGCCATATTTGAAATGAGCCTTTCTGATGCACAGTAGATGATTGAACATCAACAGAGCATAAGCTGTTACAGCATTTTGTATTTTGATGCTTCACCAGTGGATGTGACAAGAAGTTTTTATGGGATGACACTTGAATGTGATGACCCAAATTGCTGTTTCCATGGGTTTGTTAATTAGGAATGTTTTCCAAGGTGCCTCAGAAGCATTTCTCTTATTTTGGAAGGACTGTTCATTCTTTTTCTAGATGGAGTTGTTTTAATACTTCATCCAGGATACGCGCACACAATAAACTCCCTTCTTCTGAGGGCTTGCCAGTAGCATGCATCTCTAACACATGTCTTCATTTTGTTTTGTGTGCAGAAAGATGTAAAAATATCTTGGCAGAACTATGTGAGAACATGTGCATCTGCCCACATTCTGTCTATCTGAGAATTGTCGTTTTTAACAGTTCTATTGAAAAACAAAATCAATAAAATTGCAGGCAGTATGAGATCATTATAGAATCAACAACTCCGTAATCACTCTAAAGGTTTTGGGAGGGGAGGGGTTTCAGCTTCACTCGGCTTAAAGTTTTTGCGTCTTGGAAAATTGCCTGCTGAGTGCCTGGAAAGCACTTGCCCTTACAGCGCGGAGCTTAGGTTGTTTATCTGGCCAGCAGTGGTTCTCTGGTGTGTGGAGAGAGTGCATTCTGGCCTGGCAGATGTTGTGCTAGCAGCTTGGGGAAACAAAGCAATTAGGAAAACAAAGAGAGATGCTGTGTTTACTCTCAACGCTCAGGAATGAGAACAGCCTCAGGCTTCAAGGATGTGGGTATGGAAATACTTTTAATTTTACATTTCAGAGATTGCATTCTGATTATATGCTGGGGAAATCCAGTAAAGATCTTCAGACTCATCTTCAGGAAAAGATAAAAAACCAGCAGAAATTTCCTTTCCAGAAAAACAATTTTGAAGGCGTCATTTTGAATTAAACAACTGTTTCCAAATAATGTTGATTAACAGGCCGCTTTTAATGTGGAGAGATCTGGCTTCTCCTGTTTAGTATATTTTTATTACTGAATTGAATGATGTGAGAGATGGAATGTTATTCTCATTTTTAGTGATAGGCTGAATAATGTCTCACCCTCCCTACTCCCACCCTCTCACCCCCACCCAAGGTGTCTGTGCCTAAACCTCTGGAGCTATGAATATGCTACCTTGGATAGCAAAAGAGATTTTGCACATGTACTTAAAATTAAGGACCTTGAGATGAGATTATCCTGGGTTATTCAGGTAGGTCCAGGTTAATCACAAGAGTCCTTAAAGGACTTTTCTCAGTTGAGGTCAGAGTCAGAGAGAGATGTAAGTACAGAAGAATGTTAGAGAGATGCAGGGTTATGCCTTTGAAGACAGAGGAAGGGATCATTGAACCAAGGAATGCAAATGGTCTCTAGACACTAACAGGACAAAGAAGCTTTCTTCCCCAGAGCCTGCAGAAAGGAGCACAGCTCTGCCAACACCTTGATTTTAGCCAATGAGACTGGTATTGGATTTCTAACTTATAGAACTCCAAGATGCTAAATCTGTATTGTTTAAGGCACCAAGTTTATATTAGAGCAACAATAGAAAGCTAACCCAGGACATAAAATTGGGAGGGGGAAATAAATAAAAACTTTAGCTAGAAAAATCTGTATTTAAGTTAGGACTTGTTTTGCTGGAAAAATAGCTTTTTTTCCCCTTTTTCTTTTTAATGAATGTGTTAGCCCATGTATCCTCGGAGAACCTAAAGGTACAGCTAGGCTTCGGGGACACTTGGAAACAGGATGTAGAACACAGCCAGAGCTGGCCTTACTCTTCATCATACATGGGTTTATGTTCACAGGCGAGCAGTATCCACACCAGGGACACTACTTCTGACAGTTCCCACACTTCTCTAGTAGTTTCATCACTAAAGAAGAATATAACTTCTTTTTTTGGTTCCAGTTTTTAAAAAGAGAAGGACTTTGGATCACATGCCCATCTCCTGGTTCAGACAGTCCATTGGCTCTCCCAGGCACAGCCAGGATTGGTGGGAAAGGGAATGAAGACTAGTTGTCTCAAATAACAGAACTATGGGAAGAGTACATGAAGATCTGGAGATACAGAAAGAGTTGATGTCTCTTATAATCAGGAAGAAAGAGATCAGAAACCCTAAACTGCAAAGCAGGCATTCATAGGGAAAAAAAAAAAAAAAAAGATGAAAAAAATTTAAATGCCCTTTGACAGAATGTCAAATAAGAATGACCTATGTGTTTTCTTAGGACAGAAACTCACAAAACGGTCTTGTGTCTAGGTTACTGCTTGGAAAAACCTCCAGTCCTCCTATGATTCTCCTTTACTCTCACACTGCTGTCACACTCACCACACCTCTGACACCAGATGCATGGAAGTTTTCCCTCAGCAAGCAGTTCTTTTACCCCACTTGGGTGTCCTACCATTACTTAATTCTAACACTGTTTGCTGGGAGAAATGGTCAGAGCCCATAGGTTTAGGGTTCCATCCCACAAGTCTGCACCCCACTTCAGATGCCAGTTGCAAATAGTAGGTCCCCATGTTACCCACAGCCTCTATCTGCAAATCAGAGGTCCCCAGTCCCTTCCTTAGGTTCTATTACTTTGCTAGAGTGGCTCACAGAACTCACATTTATCAGTTTATTAAAGGATGTGACACAGAATATGAATGAACAGTCAGATGAAGAGAGATGAAGGGCAAGGTCTGGAAGGGACCCAAGAGCTCACGCACTTCTGTCCCATGGAGTTGGGTTTTGTTCCCTCCTGGTATGTGGCAACGTTCACTAACCTGAAAGTTCTGGAACCCTGTGCTTTTAGGATTTTTATGGAAGCTTCCTCACACAAGCATAATCAATTATTAATTCCTTTCCAGTCCCTCTCCCCTCTCTGTAGGATGGGGGTTGGAGCTGAGAATTCTAAGCATCTGTTATGGCTTGGTGTTTCTGGTGACCAGCCCCCACTCAGGAGCCTTCCCAGAGTCGTCTTATTAGAACAAAAGATACTCCCATAGTCCAGAAAATTCCAGGGGATTTAGGAGCCCTATGTTGAAAAATGGGGTCAAAGACCAAATATTAAAAAAGAAGATTCCCCTAGTGTTCTTATCACTTAGGAATTTACAAAGGCTTCAGGAGTTCTGTGCCAGGAACCAGGGGCAGAGACCAATACATATATTTTCTATTATCTCCAGTTACTAAAATAAAACAGATACAATCTTTGACTAAATTCATACATGTAGGATTCCATATCAACTTAATAGTTCTTCACTGCTTGTTCATTTTTCAGACTTCCACATGGATTCTGCTGTCTAGTTCTGTGTTCCACTTCTAAGGAAAAATGATTAACTGAACTTTAAGATATTAACGTCTTAAAAGGTCCAGGAGCCATTTTCTTCTATAAATGGTTGAGGAAACTGAGTGATAGTCTAAACCCGAATGATTTAGTACTAGATGATATTGGTTATTTTATACATTTAAAGAGCTATGTTGTGACAAACAGTACATTCTTATTTTCCATTACATTGTTGGGAGTGAAAGGGAGGACAATTTGGATGTAATATGCTGTAACATATTTCTTGTCCCTAAAAAAGATTCAGCAGACACTAGGAAACCCTAAGCCAGTGATGTTGTTAGGAGATTGTTGCTTGGTTGAAAGTTGATCAGTCCGTTGAGAAGGGTCTATGATTCTTTGTTTAGGATTAGTTTCATCATATCTGGTGTGGTCAATAAAGAAATATATTTCTCTGAAATTAGTTTAAAATGTCAGAGGATGCTATAATTTACCTGTGTTCAGACCTACTGACCTCCTCATTTTCAACAGTTTTTTTCTCACCATGAAGATAAGACTCCATTTAGTAGATCATTTCTGGAATTTAAACAGATGCTGTCAATTTCTGTCTAATATACTCAAAAAGTCTTGCAACCAACCATTTCTTATTATCACAATGCCATCCTTTCATATATTTCTTTTATGTTTCTTCTGATATCTACATTAAAGCTCTTCTCTCCATGTATACTTTTGAAATAATTGGATAAAACATTTTTTTATACTCTACAGGCAGGAAGCAGCCATTGAAAACAAGCCTCTAAGATTTTGGATTCTGTGTAGAATAATGCTTTAAATTCAGAAAGCAATTTATAAGTGTTATTCAGAGTTTAAATATTCAAACTGACTTAACTCATTAAAATACCGTATTACATATATAGGGAACAATATCAAATGCTTCATTATATAAGTTTACTTTTGCCTAAAGTGTCATTAACTTTTGCACTGTTAAATAACAGTTGTACAGGCTGTCTAATAGCGAGAAACTAAATGTACTTAGTATTAGCCAAATTCACACATAGTATGTATCCATTGTCTGTTATGATCCCTCCCATTCACCTAGGAAGTTTAGAAATTAAGACTGAGAACAAATTATTAGAATAAATAGAATTGTTTTCCAAGGTAGGATTGTCGACCGTTATTTAATATCTGAATAAGAAAAAATGAATTTTAATAGAAATTTGAGAATTGTGGTTTGGATATAAGCAGGGGCAGGTGAGGTGGGGGATGGGCTTCAACAGACATGAGGGCACATCTCCAAGCCTGTGAAATTTTACCTTGAAGAACTGTGTTGTTTTTAAAATGTGATAGTTAACCATTGGGAGAATAATGTACAAAGCCTTTGAAAAAAAGGGATGAGAATGTATTGAGTGACCCTTCGATTTTCTTCTTAGGCTTCTAGCAATGTAAAAATAGTATCTTTAAGAGGTGTGCATTCTGATACTAAATCAGATAAAAACAATATAATAAAGTAACTACATAAATGAGGCTGGACCTAAAATTCTCTTCTAAATAGAAATGTTGGGAGGTAGACTCTCCTTCCTCGATGGTTAGTTTGTATGTCAGAAGTAGTTTCAGATAGTTTGAAAAAGCATATACTCGCTGCGGTTTTTGCCTGTCGTGGATATATATGGCTATGACTTCTGAGTGCCACATAGGAGAAATGTAACTTCGGTATTCTGATGAAAAAGCCTATAACCAGATAGAAAAACAAACCTTTGGTTGAAAGATGAGATATTCCATTCCTTCTGAGACTGCAATGGGGACCAGAAATCTTGCATTTCACTAACTCTGTTTGGCCATTTAATGCCCAAGTGTCTACTTTGCTGCAGGAATTTCTAGATTTCTGTCAGACAAGAACACCCATAGGAGACATTAAGGCAAAGAGCAAGGGAGGCAGTAATGGTAAGGTACTGTGAATTGAGCAGAAAACAAACCCTGTACCAGAATTAGAGTGAGCGCTGAAAAAAGGCAGAAGGAAAGTAATAGTTTCTGGGAGGTGCAGAGAGAGAACACTTCGGCAGCTGCCGCTGGGTGCTAAGACTCATTTCTGATCTGGTGTGACAGAGTGGCTGCAAAGTGTTAGAGAAACCCACACTCCTAGGCTAAATCTAGATCTTTAGAGAATAGTATTACATCTACTCATTTGTTTTCTAGATTTAGTCACAAATGGTGTGATTTGTTTTTGTGTTTGCTAACCTGATGTAGTGTAAAGAAATTAAGAGGATTTGGATTTGTAATCAGGTCTGCACTTCTGAAGACTGATGCCTGTCTATTCTTAGTGTGTCCTCTTGGTCTAACATAGAAGCTATAAATCTGTTTCCCTGTGAATAGAGAAAACAAACATTTTAGCCATTTTCAAAGACTAAGGACAAAGAATGTGAAACTGAGACATACTTCAGGGTTTAAACCTGAATAACAAGGAAAACAAAGAGAATCTATGATTTTTCCTTAGAAAAGACAAATTCTAACTGTGAGATACAATTTTAGCGTATTTTTGCAGATATTTGAGCTGTTTCTAGGGCATGATACATACAGATTAAAACAATATAGTTTTTGAGTCACCTGTAGTTTGTGGTGTAGTAAATGGCATTAGCCTGTAAATAGCCAACTATAGTGGGAAAAAGTGAAAAAGATGGGAGAAAAGGGCAAAAAATGAACAAAGGAAGTCCTGAGCTGAAAATCAGCCAAACTCAAGTTCCTGCTGAAAGCTTGCAGGTAGAAATCTGTACCCAATGGGAAGCACAGAATATTTTTTGTGCTTTTGAAAGTGGGAGAGTAAGCAGAACTTTTAAAGTTCTACCCTTGTTATGGCATGTACTACATTGATACTTCTAGCTGAAGAGCCCAAGAAAAGTTTAAATGAGTTTTAAATAAAAAATAATTGGTTAAAGTAAGGCATTAGAAACTATTGCCTGATCTTAAGAGAATTACAAGCAAATATGAACAAGCTATCAAACTAATAATAAAATACTGGAGTTCCCATTATGGCACAGCGGAAATAAGTCTGACTAGGAACCATGAGGTTGCGGGTTGGATCCCTGGCCTCTCTCAGTGGGTTAAGGATCCGGCATTGCTGTGAGCTGCGGTACAGGTTGCAGACACGGCTCGGACTTGGCATTGTGTGGCTGTGGCATAGGCCGGCGGCTGCAGCTCCTATTAGACCCCTACCTGGGAACCTCTCCATATGCTGCAGGTGTGGCCCTAAAAAAAAAAAAAAATACTAATTTTCTCCTAAGAGTTTCTGTCCAGAGAACATTGTTTCCATTCTGGGGTGGTCGAAGCACACTCCTGCTGGGAAATACTTGAATGCACTAAAACTTTGGCCATCTCTGAGCTTTCTATGGAGAATACTGAGAATATTCTCACATGAGTGGGAGGGTGGGGGATGGTGAGGAAGGGTTGATGAAAAGCCTTAGTTAATAGTGCTCCTTGCTTCTCTCTCCCATCTTTGGAGTGAGGAACTAAAGTACCACCAAATATGTGATTATTGTATTTGCAATGTTAGTATTATTTTTAGCTCCAAAAAATATAAATTAAAAAATATTTATTTTCTCAGTGAATTTCCAAAATGTTTGGATGAAATTTGGAGTAAAACATCTCACATTAGATTTCTGGGTTCTGCAAAGGTTAGAAGAGTTTTCATTTTCTTCAATGTCCATAACCTGGATGTCTCTGTTTAGAAATGAGCAGGCATAATGGAAGATCAAGCAGTTTGGAAAGTTCAAGGCACAGTATATGTGGAGGGAGGGCATTCGAATTACCAACCTCCTGTAACCCCTGTAAGGATTTTAGTGCCCAGAATCATTGAGTCGAGTGGGGGCTGACTAGATATTTAACTATATATTTTTTGAGCTCACCACCATTGATTTTTCTTTTCTAATTGAAAAAAAATCCAAAGAGTAGTTGGAGAAATCTAGAGAAGGTAAGTTCCAACTAGGTTTATAGTTTCCAAAACTGATTTATCTGAGTTTTCCATTACTGTATTTACCAGCTCCGAATTTATTTTAGGATAAAAACCTTGCCTAGAAGTTGATAAGACATAAGCTATATATTTGAGCAAATACGTTTTGGTACAACTCCCCAGTTTCTTGCAAGTCAACCATTACTTTTAATCATTGATGTCAGACCTTCATAAATGAGAACATATGCTGTTCTTCACAAACCAAATTTCCTGTGTAAATGTTAAGATAGCAAATGAGCATAAGATGGTTCTGAAAGGATACATAAAGATAGGCTTCCAAAAATTAAATTTTTTTCAGAAAATTCATAGAGAAAGGAATGATTCATATAAATGCATTATTTAAGGGGAAACTTTTAGCAGCCTTTTACAGCATTAAACTCTCTTTCATTATGCTTCATCCAGACTCTAATTTCAATATGATCATGATGTCTTGGATATGATGATCATGATAAAAAACACTTCTAATAAAACAAGTTGCTTTTAGCTATTTTGTAAGACATGCCATTTTTTAAGACTTTTACCTTGAACCAATTAGCTAATTTTAAATCTGATGAGGTGAGGAAACAATTAGGGGAAACTCTATAAAATCAGAAGGCCACTGGCTAAAAAATTAGCCAAATGAAATAATTTTACATATCAAAGACCACAAGAACTGTATAGTAATTTTATAGTTATTTTTACAGTCACAAACTGTAAAAGGGATGATTGTAAAATTATGCATTAGACAATATGTAGTGTAGGAGATATGTAGGAGATAGAATGGAATTTTAACTGATGACATTATGCTTATTTAGATCACTAAACTTTACATACCATTTGTCCTTAATGGAAGCTTGCTGCTGTTCTCAAATGCTTTCCCAAGTATTAATTAATGTTTTAAAAATACACAGTTGCTGGTTATGAGATGAAACACAAAGTCATGTGAGATGTGTTCCTTTCCTTGTTATCCAAGGATAGAAATTGCCCTGCCCAAACTGTTTTTCTCCTCATTATCTCTGGTTCCAGCTTCTCCCCTGAGAAAAATATTTGTTTGTTTGTTTGTTTTTTCATACCAAACTCTTACCCAGCCAAATTCTCCCTCACAGGGTTGCCAGACATCTATGTTCAATAAAATTCTGTAACATCTGTGAAACAGACTGGCCTCAGTCTGTATCAGTAATTTAAAAAAATCTCTTGCCCGTTACTGAGCTCTTCCATTGTTGCTGGCATTATGCTAGTGCTTGCATGTATTATTATCTTATTTAATCTTTCACACTGCTTCATGAAATGGGTGCTGTTAATTTTTGTGAGGGAGGTAATTGAGGCTGAGAAGTATGTAATGATCACGGTTACGACTGATACTTGGGTTGCCGAATTTTAGGGTCAATCCTCAGTCCTCTCATATTATTATTATTATTATTATTATTTTGTCTTTTAGGGCCACGCCTGCAACACATGGAAGTTCCCAGGCTAGGGGTTGGATCAGAGCTGTAGACGCTAAACTAGGCCACAGTCATAGCAACGTGGGATCCTAGCCAGGCTTGCAACCTACACCAAGCTCATGGCAACACCAGATCCCTTAACCCACTGAGCCAGGCCAGGGATCGAAGCTGTGTCCTCATAGATATTAGTTGGGTTTGTTACCGCTGAGCCACAATAGGAACTCCCCTCATATTATTTAGATACTAAGCAGTAATGGAATACCCACTACTTTTTGAAATTCTTTCTTTGTCTTTTGGAAAATCATGCCCTCTTGGTTTCCTTATGCTGCAGTGGTTGAAGTTCCTTTAGAACTTTTTACTGGTTCTTCCTCTGGTCATCCATAAGTGTTTCAAGTGCGTTAGAGCTCAATTCTTTAATCTCAGTTCCCAGACCAGGGATTGAACCCAGGCCACAGTGGTAAAAGTGCTGGGTCCTAGCCACTAGGCTACCAAGGAACTCCAGTCTTTCTATCTGTGCTCACTTTTTAAGGTCCTGTATATACTCACAAATTTCTTATTTTATACATATAAAATGGCTCTTAGTAGAATTAGTCATGTATATGGATTTATTAAGGAAAGCAACTGGCTGGAAATGATTTCATATCTGCTTTTTAAAAATCTGTTTAAATGTGCTTGGCTGTCATCTTTTAAGGAAAGTTCAGTCTTTGAAATATCCAGCCTGTAACACTGTGTCTAGTGTATAGTAGTTACACAGTTTTCAATGATACCTCTAGAAGATAACAAAGATCAGGGAATCGATGATATGAGGAAAGATGCTTCCTTCTATCATGTTATTCTTATAAATGTGGGTCTGTCATGCTCAGGATCTTTCTTTCCTGATCCAGTGATGAGAAAAACCTGGAGAATATCTTGAACTGTCTGAGATGTTAGAATTTTAGGAAAGGCCTAAGGCCATTTCTTTCTTCCTTCCTTTTTTCCTTCCTTCCTTCCTTTTTTTTCCTTCCTTCCTTCCTTCCTTCCTTCCTTCCTTTCTTTTCTTTCTTTCTTTCTTTCTTTCTTTCTTTCTTTCTTTCTTTCTTTCTTTCTTTCTTTCTTTCTTTCTTTCTCTCTCTCTCTCTCTCTCTTTCTTTTCCTTTCTTTCTTTTTCTTTCACTCTTTCTCTCTTTCTCTTTTTCTTTCTTTTTTCTTTTGCCACACCCACAGCATATGGAAGTTCCTGAGCCAGGGACCAAATTCGAGCTGCAGCGGCTACCTACGCCACAGCTATGGCAATGCCAGATCTTTCACTCCCTATACCATAGTGGGAATTTCCTAAGGCCATTTCTGGCATCAGCAGAAAGTTCTTTAGTAGCAGTTCAAGTTTAGCTGGAATAAACTTCAGGAACAAGAACTAACCGTAGGACTAGGACTAGTAATTTTGAAATCAGGTTGGTGATAATACAGATCCAGAGAGAATACAAAGCTTTTTCTTCATTAAGGGAGCTATGGACCTATAAAAGGAAAAAGGTTAAAAGGTCAAGGAGCTCAGAATAATGGACACACTCATAATAAGCCAAGAAAAATCAGAGCATATTACCATAGAAGAAAACTAGAACTATATAATTGCAATAAAGATTGAGGAGAAAGATTTTAAAATCTCTTGGTTTCCATTTCTTTAAATATTACTCTAATTGTACATTGTACAGACAATGCTTTTAAATTATTTACATCAATAATTATTTTAAAGTGTTAAAAATAATTATTATAATTGTTCACACTTATTTTAGTTCCATAGGTATATAGCCTTAATTATATGCCATTTTCTGTGATAAGCACTGGAGACACATTAGATGAATGAAAGACATTTTAATGGAATCTAATATATTAAACACAGGAAAACAGACAACTACAGTATGGAAACTGTAGAGAAGATTCCTATTCAGTGGCCGTTAGAGGGACTGGGAAGGCAACTTATAAAGATCCCATATTAAAATGTGGGATTGACTTCAGAAAAGGATGTTTAATGTCTAAGTTGAAATATGTAGGTTTAGACAAGTAGAAATAGATGTAGAGTGATGTCTAGTGTGACTTAGCCAGAAGGAACATCCTGTGCTGGTGATAGTGTGGAGGTATAACCCTGACAGGATCTAGGATAAATGGCTGTGTAATAATACGAGGGTGGAAGAACAAAGAGGGTCGGTTATGAAAGGTGGATCATTACCAGGTTTCTTAGCGCAGGGTTCACAAGTTGTTCAGTTCACTTCTTAATCACTGGTATAAGATGGGGAATGAGACCTTCTCAGTACCAACTTAGATTTCCTGCCACACCACGGTTTCCCAATGGTCAGAACTCAGTTTTCATGTTTCTTGACCTATTTCTGCCTGATTCCACTATCAGGTGATTACATGATTGTGGGCCCCTGTATTCTTGGTTAATTTCCTAAGGAATGTTACTGTATTTTTAGGGACTCCACCCACCATTCCTTATCTTTCCTCCCTTTAGTCATTTATTTTTCCTGTTTTTCCAAGAGGTACCTTTTTTTGGTTGCTTTAACCCCTTCTTTGACAATAAACTTTGGTGCCCCATGAAACACACAGCTTAAACTTTTAGCTTAGCACCTGAAACAGACTAGATCTCATTTTCTTCTTATCCTTCTAAGAGATAAAATAAATTCTGAACTCCATTCTTCTAGTGCAGCCAAGAATGACAAAACCAAAATCAGTTGTATTCTACATTTAAAAAAAATAAAAAAGATTGGTTCTTCCTAAATAGCTTTACTTTTTTAAGGAATTTAGACTTTTTAAAGACAAAAAATGGAGGCCATTGTAGGGTTTCCAATAGGGTAATAACAATAAAATCTTTTTAGATACAAAACAGCAAGAAAAGGCAAGTTTTTAGTGCCAGGAAAAAAAAGAAATGGTTGCCTAGAGTGAGTGGTTGGAAACAGGGATGAACTGTAGACAGACATGGGGGAACTTTCTGGGTGATAAAGTTTCGATATTATTATGTGGCAATATTTCACAACTCTATAAATTTATTAAATGAATTGAATTATGCACTTAAAGTGGTGGCAATATCAATTATACCTCAATAAAGCTACTCAAACTATTTTTTAAAAATACTAATTACAAACCAGATAATCCATTCAAATGGAGGCAGGGAAAGAAGTTAGAAAGCTAAAGTACTAATATAAGAGAAGATGATTAAAGAGGAATATTCAAGAGGATTTTAGGAGATGCTATCTGTTAGGAGTGATAAAATGTAGGGAAAAAGAAAGACACAGTATAAGGAAAATATCCAGACTTCTGACAAAAGCATCAGAATGGATGGTGATGAAACTCATTAAATCAGGAGCACGAGACATAGATAGAAGGATGGTTTGTCAGGGATATGTAAGAGATTAAGGTATGCTCAGTTTTGAAATAGCTGTGAGATGCCTAAGCTGAGGTGTCGAGTGTGAAGTTAACAATGGTCTATAGTTTGGGAAAAAGTTCCAACTGAAGTTGATGATTCAAGTGTCAGCAAATGCAAATGGTAAATGAAGTTCTGTGAGACGATGAGATGAAGCTGAAGACTGTGTAGCTCATGAGGAAAAAAAAGATGGATTTCTGTAAGGAAGTCCTAAATAGAAGGGACAAAAGAAGTACATAAAAAGTCTAAAAATAAGCAATTGGAGAACTTTTTTGATTAAGTGATTACAATGAATCAGTCGCTCTTCTAAGCTTTTTTTTTTTTTTACATGTACACACTCATTTAGTTTTCACAAAAGCCCAATGAAGGTAGTCTCAAAATTATTACCTCCATTCTACAGGTAATTAAGGCTCACCAACATTATATAATTTTCAAAGACCAAAATTTCTGGATTATTACCCTTTAGGTAGAAATAATGAACAGTATTATAAAGAGACTCAGCTCCACTGAGCACAGTTGTGATTTTTAGAATCAAAATGCAAGCTGTGACTAATTGATGCTTTTTTCCTTATAAAAATTTGTAGAAATCATCAGTGAACTTATTTTGTGTGTAACTTAAAATTTCATGGATCTATAAGTTGTCAAAAGAAAATTTTCTGAAACATGGCATCCTCTATTAAGGAAGGAAGCTCCTTTTTCTGGCTGGATCATGGCCTGTTGTCACAGTGAAGGTAAGGAAAAATAGAGAATCATGAATGGAGAGAGAATAATGCAATGATAAGAGATCTTTAGCTCTAGCTCTCTCTACCCACTGCACCAATCTAATTAGCCAAATAAAAGCACATTCAGTGTCTAATTTGTGGTGAGAAATTGTAACCTTCCCTCATGTCTAGAAGTAAAAGGAAACCTGATACTAGTGAACAACATAAAGACTACTACATTGTCTTATTAACTGGGAGTTCTCTTGCAGCTCGTGGAATTAAGGATCCTGAGTGTCACTACAGCGTCTGGGGTTGCTGCTGTGGTGAGGGTTCAGTCCCTGGCTGGGGAACTTCTAAATGCCGAAGAGAAGAAAAAAAAAAAAAAAACACCAAAAAACCAAAAAACCCTAACAGCAATGAATTAAACACATTTAATCTTCCTTCTCTATTTCTTATCTATCCAGATGCCCCCACCATCTCTAAGTAGCCCAAACCAGACATCTAGGATCACTCCTTTTTTTCTCTTTTCCCATGTATCCATCATTAACTTATATAGATCTTACTTCTTTTTTTTTTTTTTGTCTTTTTGTCTTTTTGCCATTTCTTGGGCCACTCCCATGGCATATGAGGGTTCCCAGGCTAGGGGTCTAATCGGAGCTGTAGCTGCCAGCCTACACCAGAGCCACAGCAACGCAGGATCCGAGCCGCATCTGCGACCTACACCACAGCTCATGGCAACGCCGGATCCTTAACCCACTGAGCAAGGGCAGGGAATGAACCCGCAACCTCATGGTTCCTAGTCAGATTCGTTAACCCCTGCGCCACGACGGGAACTCCAGATCCTACTTTTTAAACATCTCTTGAATATATAGTTCCCTGCTTCATGTCATCATCATTTCTCATATGGATTATTATGCAGGGTTAGAACAAGTACACAGAGGTTGGAAGGGATTTAAAGGAGCAAAAATGAAGTTGGTTGTACTTATATCCTATTGAATTCAACCTGCTCATTAAGTTTCTTGCTTGCATGTTTGTGTGTGTATGCAGCCATATGTTGTGTATCTCTGTATAAGAGTATGTGTGTGGGGGGTATGTGCAATGCAATTATCTTATCCTTTTGGATATCAAGTTTTTTAATGCCCAAATAAAATCAAATAAGCCCTCAATTTCATATAATTTTTGTCACTCCAATGTCCTCCTCCTTTATTTCCTAAAATTCATGTAGGGTCTTTATATTTTCTCCTTTGGTTTCCTTTCTTCTCTTGCTCTTCACTTCTTGCCTGAATTTTATATTTTTTTGACATATGAAAAGCTACCATATATATGTATACGCATATCTATGTCTATCTTATCTATCTATCTATCTCTATATATATCATTGAGTTTGGTGATAAGTATTCATCCTTGAAACCATCAGCATAATCTGTATCATAAACTATATTCATCGCTTCCCAAAGTTTCACCCCACGCTCTTTATTAGTGTTCTTCATTCTTACATCATGATTGTTTTTTGGCTATCTTTGGCCATCTCAATACAGGTATGTCAACTACATCAGATTTCCCTGGTCTTTAGTGTCCCAAATTATGGATTCAGTTTGCTTTCTTAGATCAATGCATTTTTTTAGGATAAACATGAATTTATTGAAGATCTGGTAATAATATTTAGGAACAAAAAGTGAAAGCACTAATGCCTAGTGCTTAATCCTTCAAGTTTGTTTTTTTGTTTTTTGTCTTTTTAGGGCCAAAAAGACACCTGTGGCATGTGGTGGTTCCCAGGCTAGGGGTCAAATCGGAGCTGTAGCTGCTGGCCACGGCCACAGCCACATCAATGCCAGATCCGAGCCTGATCTTCGACCTACCCCACAGCTCATGGCAATGCCGGATCCTTAACCCACTGAGCGAGGCCAGGGATCTAACCTGTGTCCTCATGGATACTAGTCAGATTCATTTCTGCTGAGCCACAATGGAAACTCCCTTCTTCAAGTTCTTTCTTCTCAGAAAATCATGCTTTTATATCCAGGATTATCGCGTACTCATTGTTACTTAACAATAACAACAGTAATAAGAAGAAGTTATTAATTTAAGTAATAAATGAGTTAATTAAATTATTAACTTAATGCATTCAAAGTACTCATTTTCATAGTTTGTTTTTGGTGCATTTTGGTCTTTTATTTTTTTCATTATAGCTGATTTACAGTGTTCTGTCAATTTTCTACTGTACAGCATGGTGACCCAGTTACACATACAAGTATACAATCATCTTTCTTATATTATCATGCTCCATCATAAGTTACTAGACATAATTCCCAGTGCTATACAACAGGATCTCATTGCCTATCCATTCCAAAGGCAATAGTCTGCATCTATTAACCCCAATTTCCCAATACATCCCACTCCCTCCCCCTCTCCCTTGGCAACCACAAATCTGTTCTCCAGAGTCAATGATTTTCTTTTCTGTAGAAAAGTTCATTTGTGCCGTATATTAGATTCCAGATATAAGTGATATCATACGGTATTTATCTTTCTCTTTCTGACTTACTTCACTTAGAATGAGAGTCTCTAGCCCCATCCATGTTGCTGCAAATGGCATTATTTTGTTCTTTTTTATAGCTGAGTAGTATTCCATTGTGTGTATATATAGCACATCTTCTTAATCCATTCATCTGTCGATGGACATTCCAGTAAATTTTAATATTGACATATATTTTGATCAATAATTAAGTTATAATCTTCTTATTCTTTCAAATAAACTTTTTTTTAAACATTTTTTATTGACGTGTAGTTGATTTACAATGTTGTATTACTTTCAGGTGTATGGCAAAGTGATTCTGTTCAACATATATATTCTTTTTCAGATTCTTTTCCCTTATAGGTTATTACAAAATATTGAGTAGAATTCCCTGTTCTATACAGTGGGTCCTTGTTGGTTATTGATTTTATCAAATAAACTTTTAAATCACTATTGATTTCTATAAAAACATCTGGTGGGGCTTTTTTTTCAAGTTATATTGAACTTAAAGCAAGATAAGAAGGATTAAGAGCATGAGGGGAATACAATAATTTTGGAGAATTTAAATTTTTATGGCAATTAAATTTTCAATCTCAATAAATTTTTTGATATTCCATTTAGTTAAATCTCCTCATTGAAGTCATGTGTATCGTTCTAACAATTTCCAGTGTACTTCCAATGTTTCTTTATATTAGATCCCTTCCTTGAGACTTAAGAATACTCAGTGCTATGGTACTCTTCCTGGTGTAGAATTTATGTATTTTCATCTGAGTATTTATATATTTACATATTTTCATCTGAGTAAAATCAGAGATTATGTCTCTTAACATGGTGATCATGTTCTAGTTAAGTCTGTCATTCAACAAATATTTCTTGATTGTTGTGTTTTCAGTACTATTTTAAGTGCTGTGTTTACATCAGTAGCAAAACACCTTGGTAAGTGCTTTGGTACTCCATTTAATTACATATTCTTGTAGGAGTAAATGATATAGAATGTTGTAGCATGTTAAGTGCTATGACAAGCAGGATTAAGAGCATGTGGGAAGTAGAATAATTTTAAATAGGGTGGTCATAGTATACCTTACTGAGAGAATGGCACTTGTCAAAAGACTTGAATAGGTAAGATGAGCCATGGAGAGAACGAAGCGTTCCAGACTGAGGAAAGAGATGGTACAAGTCCTGAGGAGGAAATGTGCCTGATGTGCTTGAGAATCCCCTGGGCGGCCAGAATGGTTGGAATATAGTGGGTGAAGGAACAAAGGGGATGAGATCAGAGAGGAAATGGAGGACACAGATTGTCTAGGTCTTTGATTTTCATTTAACTTTTCATAAGACGTGAAATGATTGGAAGATCAAGTACGGGAATGACATAAACTGATGATATCATAGAGTATCCATCTTAAGTTTTTTAAAAATTATATTTGACTTAAAATGTTTTGACAGTTTCTGCTGTAAAACAAAGTGACCCTGTCAAACACACACACACACACACACACACACACACACACACATTCCATTTCTTATATTGTCTTCCATCATGGTCTATCCCAAGAGACTGGATATAGTTCCCTGTGCTATACTTCATTGCCTATCATCTACTAATCCCAAACTCCCAGTCCATTCCACTCCTTCCCCCTCCCCCTCCCCCTTGGCAACCACAAGTCTGTTCTCTGTTAGTCTGTTTCTGTTTTGTAGATAGGTTCATTTGTGCCATATTTTAGATTCAGTATATAAGTGATGTCTTATGGTATTTGTCTTTCTCTTTCTGACTTACTTTACTTAGTATGATAATCTCTGGTTGCATCCGTGTTGCTGCAAATGGCATTATTCATTCATTTTTATGGCTGAATAATATTCCATTGTATGTATGTACCACATCTTAATCCATTCACCTGTAAACTGACTTACATTTTATTTTATTTTATTTGTTTATTTATTTATTTATTTTTTGTCTTTTTGCTATTTCTAGGGCCGCTCCCGCGGCATATGGAGGTTCCCAGGCTAGGGGTCGAATCGGAGCTGTAGCCACCGGCCTACACCAGTTCCACAGCGACGCGGGATCCGAGCCGCGTCTGCAACCTACACCACAGCTCACGGCAACGCCGGATCGTTAACCCACTGAGCAAGGGCAGGGACCGAACCCGCAACCTCATGGTTCCTAGTCGGATTCGTTAACCACTGTGCCACGATGGGAACTCCTGACTTACATTTTAAAGGACTCATTCTGACTTTTGCACTGCTGTTAGATAGTAGGGGAGTAAGGATGGAAACAAGGAGACCAGTATTCACATTTTGGCTCAGTGGGTTAAGAACCCGACATAGTGTACATGAGGATGGGGGTTCGATCCCTGGCCTCGCTCTGTGGATTAAATATCCAGCATTGCCAGAAGCCACTGCGTGAGTCAAAGATGTGGCTTGGATCTGGTGTTGCCAGCTGTAGCGCCAATTTGACATAGGCTCCAGCTGTAGCTCTGATTCGACCCCCTAGCTGGAGAACTTCCACATGCTGCAATTGCAGCCATAGAAAAGAAAAAAAAAGCAAACAGGGAGGCAAACTAGTGGACATGCCCCCATGATGCGGCAGCAATGGAGGTAATAAGAAATGGTTAGTTCTATATGTACTTTGAGTGCAAAGCCAAAAATATTTCTTTTGGGTTGTGTTTTTCCCACCTACTTTCAATAAAGAATCTTTGTAACTTCTCTACTGCTGACTTTTTAAATTTAGCTTATTTTTACTTGGCTTCTCTTAGAATTTTCTTCACTTGGACTTTATATGGATGTAATTCTCTTTTAAAAATATTAAAAATTTAGGAGTTCCCATTGTGGCTCAGCAGTAAGGAAGCAACTAGTATTCATGAGGATGCAGGTTTGATCCTTGGCCTCACTCAGTGGGTTAAGGATCCAGCATTGATGTGAGCTGTGATGTAGGTCAAAGATGCAGCTCGGATCTCGCATTGCTAAGGCTGTCACGTAGGCTGGCAGCTGCAGCTCCACTTTGACCCCTAGCCTGGGAACTTCCATATGCCACAGGTGCAGCCCTAAAAAGCAAAAAAAAAAAAAAATATTGAAAATTTAATCTTAGATAGCTATGATTTTAAAGAATGGAAAAAAATCTGGAAATTGGGAGAATATGATCCTAACTCTATTACTAGTTTGTCATGTGATATGGGATAATCTTATCATCCTTGACTATAAAATGAGGTTGGAATAAATAATTAGTACTCTTTCTCTGAGCTTAAATATTCTACCATTCTGTGATTCTGTATTTATACACTGGTCAGTAATGAGTTAACTGAAAATCTTCATTTGAGTTCCATGAAATGTCAGCAGGTTTCTTTGCTATAGTTGAAGAATTTTAGAGAAAAAACGTAGTATCCAAAAATAAGCTTATGCTATCTTGGGGGGATGGTGGTCTTCCTGATGACATTGCCTATAGGAGGAGCCCTTATCTGTAATGCTTGATTCAGTGGTGCCTATTTCATCTTCTTAAGTCTGTATTTATTAGGATTTGGTCCCTATTTTCTCTTTTCATACTTCTCTATTAAGATTTTACTAGGAACTGCCTCTTCAGAATCACCCTTCCGTTTTCCAGTCCTGTTTTATTGTGATTGTATCACTTCATTAGATATGTACATGGCAATATCCCCATCACCTTTTAAATCTGCTTCATCTAAAGTTTCCCTGTATTTGATACCCTTTTTGAGATTCTTTTCTAGGGCCATCAATTCCACCCCCACATTGCCCACTAGAATCCATTCTTCATGTGAAACCTGTCTCAGTTCTCACCCAGATCACGCAATGTATCTGACTCTGTGCAGTAGTGCAGCCTGGTCCTTCCAAAAGCTAATTCAATTTGTTTTCAAAGGAATATAACAATATTGTTTTCCCCTTCTCAAAGGTTACATTTGTGACTGTCTTTGGCATTGAGAGCCCAGAATTAAGACACTAAGAGGCTGTAGAATGAAAAGCAGAAATAGCTTGTTCTTGCAAATGGAAAGAAATTTACTCCCATTTAGCTAAAAGCACAAGACCTTTCTAATCAAACATTTAACATCGTGTGACCAAGCCAGGGAAAAAGTGCACTTGCTCAGTTATAATTGGTTCAGCTCACAGAAGTGGATTTCTCATTGTCTTTGAGGCTATAGGAAATATGGTTAATAAAAGCACGTCAACCTCACTGAAGCTGTTCAACAAAGCCCTCCCAGACCACTCTGTACAACTGTTATTTCCTATTATGAAACTAAATTTTGAGTCATGGTTAAAAGGTATCCAGTGTTCAAGAGAGTAGTCTGTAGAGGTAAGCAGTAATTCAGATTTGATTGGCAATATAGGCTTTTCAGGGAACAGTTCAAAATGAGAAACAATTTGAGAGAGTCAGAAACACAATCCAAAATGATGATTCTCAGAATTTTCCTAACATTGGGTTATTGATAAATATATCACAAATTTTTCTAGTCATCTTTCCTAGCAAATATAATAATTATACACAGTGGTTTTTTGTACCTCATCTCATTTGACCCCTATGACACAACCTTGTAATATAGATATCATTATCACCATTTTATAGCTAAGGATACCTGCCCAAGGTTCCCAGGTTTGCAGTCAGTACCAAGAAGGGTGTTTCTCCATGCTCTCCTACCATGAGAGCCCAAGTGCTGTGGTCCCATGATTCCTTCTGGAAAGGTAGTATAACTATCAATTTTCTGCTCTGTTGTTCCTTGCATGGAGTCCATGTTTATTATTTCCATCCTTGGCAAAACAGAGCAATAGCGCCTTCACCATGGGGTGGTTTAAAAGACAAAATCCCAAGAAATAACACGTGTCTAAAAATTAACATATCAAAAGGAAATTAATATGGCCTCCCCTAAAAGCACAATTTCAGTCATTTTATATGCAAATTTCATGATTTGAAATAAAGTTATTTCCTCTAGGTAAAAAGCATTGGGAATAGGTATATCAGTAACATAAGTTTAGTAGCAAGCACATTTTTCTTTTTATATAAAAATGGTGTAGCTGACACATTGTTGGAGAGAGGGATGTAGCAAACCATTTTCCTTGTTGGATCTGCACTGATTGTATAGTTCTGTGTACTAACCAGGTGAATGAGGACTGTGTTAAGGCAACACACCTGGATTGTGTATTAGCATTGCTACCAACTTTTTTTTGAACTTTATTAAATTAATGTCTTTTTACTTCTGTTCTGTCTTCCTCTGAGATAGAGGAGATCTAAGTTTCTGGATATTCCAAGAAATCATGGCGTTATCTTGACCATAGTTTCTGGGAATTCCTTAGCATTTTATTTTCTTCTTTTATTACTTTACTTGCTAAAATTAATATTGATGTACATATCTCCTTTGTCAGATTGGCAAGTCTGTGCACCAAATATCATGTTTTAAATGAGTATATTATTAATCCTCAAAAGATAACTTATATAAGTCTTTGTCAGGGTTGAACAAGAGAACAAATTTTCATGACACTTGAAAGAACTCCCAGAGATAAACATTTGAATTATATACAGAACTCGTGTAGTTTCAGCACAAAGCTAAATAACTCTCAGACTTATTTCTATGCTACATGCTAATCATACACAATTGTTTATCAAACTGTCTACCAGTTGGTTGGAATATGTAGATATAGGAAAATAAAACAAACAAACAAAAACAACCATTACCCAGGATGGGCAGGCACTGTTGGTTATTGAAGGCTATTGAAAGGACTCATTTTTGCTCTGTGACTAATATAGGGAGCCATCAAAGGGTTTGGAGCAGAGATGTGGTCTGATATGACTTACACTTTAAAAGAATCAGTCACCATGGCTGTAAGTGGGCCCTAAATTATTAACAGCAATGCACAGGACACCAAAGTTTTCTAAAATGTGACCTGAGTATAATGATTTTGAAATTTATTTGAAAATATTTTTACTATATCAAAATAAATAAAGTCAATTTTATTTCTCTAGTATTTGTCATTCCAAGTAAGCAGGCATAGGATAATGAGGATTGAGGAAACTGTGTCCAAATAGAATTTATAAGATATTAAAATATATTGCCTATTCAGTGATAATAAGAGAGCATCTCTGCTGGTATGATCATTTTTGTTGTGTCTTTTCAAGCAAAGACATAGGAATAAAATGTTAAAAGAACCTATTTTCGATTGGGACACTAATGTAAAAATACTAATTTACTATCATGTTACTACCAGTAAATGATTAGCTCTCAAAAATTCAGGTAGTTCAGACCAAGACAATAATTATGAATATTCTTGATTTCATTAATGAAAATGTCAGTAATGATGACGAAAGCATTTTACTGTTTTCCCCTTTGCATTACTGCTCCAATCTTTCATTATTCAATAATAGAGAGCTGTAGAATAAATCAGGAAAGGTCGCTAGACTATTTTGCCTCATCCCTTAGATTCAATTGCTGGAAGGCAATTCTCTGTGAATGCTTTTGTGTTACCACAGGGTCCAAACTTTCTGAGGAAAGACCATTGGCAAACTTGGTTAAAGGATATTTGAAGGAGTTCCCATTGTGGTGCAGTGGAAGTGAATCCAACTAGGAACCATGAGGTTGAGAGTTCAACCCCTGGCCTCGCTCAGCGGGTCAAGGATCCAGCGTTGCCATGAGCTGTAGGTCACAGAAATGACTTGGATCTGGCATTGCTGTGGCATACCCTGGCAGCTACAGCTCCCATTAGACCCCTAGCCTCAGAACCTCTATGTGCTGTGAGTGCGGCCCTAAAAAGGCAAAAAGACAAAAAAAAAAGATAATTGAAGAACAAAATAACATGTTCAGGAATATAGAGATAGTATATATTGTTGCAGAAGATTTGGGACTTCTCTCTCCTATAGATATTTGCTTACATCCCAGAGTAAAAGTCCCTTCCTATTCAGATGGGAGGATGGACCACTGTGCCAACCATAGTGCTGAGTGTCATGTGTGAGTTTTCGGCAAAGTTCCTCTGTACATGTATGGTACATGCTGCTGTGGCCTTGCCAGTGCTAAGATGCTCTGTGAATAATAAACTGTGTTCTGATCTGCAGGATATCTATCTATCTGTCTGTCTGTCTATCTATCTATCTATCTATCTATCTATCTATCTATCTATCAATTTATCCATGTATTTATCTATCTGTGTATGTATGTGTTTATGTATGTATCAATCTATCTACTTACCTACCTACCTACCTGTCTTTTACCTATCAGCTACCCATCTACCTACCTGTCACTTTGGCAATCTAACTTTTCACCTTATGAATAAGGTAATGTCTCAGACCCTTCACAATTTCAGATTGAATACTGATATGTTCCCTTCATGCAGCTCATGCCATATTAACGTTTGTATTGATGAGGAATGAGACTCATTTTATGTTGTTAGTTATCCTGTGTAATTTGTTCTATATGATGCATTCAAGACAGAGATCCCAGAAATAATGTGTGTATAAAAAACAAGTTCTTCACATACTCACTGTTGAGATGGATAAGGGAAATCATTTCTTTGGCTGTGGTGATGAGTTTGAATTTCGTTGAAACACAATAAGTTTAAGAATGGGAGTTCCTGTTGTGGCTCAGTGATATTGAACCCGACTTGTATCCATGAGGAAGTGGGTTCAATCCCTGACATTGCTCAGTGGGTTAATGATCCAGCATTGCCATGAGCTGTGGTGTAGGTCGCAGACACGTTTCAGATCCCATGTTGCTGTTACTGTGGCATAGGCTAGCAGCTACAGCTCCAAGTCTACCCCTAGCCTGGGAATTTCCATATGCCATGGATGTAGCCCTAAAAAGATGGAAGGAAGGAAGGAAGGAAGGAAGGAAGGAAGGAAGGAAGGAAGGAAGGAGGGAGGGAGGGAGGGAGGGAGGGAGGGAGGGAGGGAGGGAAAGAAAGAAAGAAAGAAGGAAAGAAAGAAAGGAAGGAAGGAAGGAAGAAAGAAAGAAGGGAGGGAGGGAAGGGAAGGGAAGGAAGGAAGGAAGGAAGGAAGGAAGGAAGGAAGGAAGGAAGGAAGGAAGGAAGGAAGGAAGAGAAGAAATAAGCTTAAGAATGATGTTATATAAGTTGAAGAATGATGTTATATGGTGATGTGAGTGTAGCAGAGTGTCATGCTGGCATATTCAGTTGATTGGTATCTCTGGAACTTTTTATCTGCCTGAGTAGATATGTGAGGTTTTTGCTTTCTGGCTAAAAGAAGAATGTGATGTGGTGTATTTAGTGTGTGTGTGTGCATGTAAGGGTGTTGGAGAGAGCTAGAGATAAATGAAATGAGAAAACTAGGGGATTTCGAATATGAAAGGGGTAAACCTGATATTTTATATCTTGATTGCAACAACCAGTATCATAGCTTCAGGAAGATGCAGTGTTGAATAATTTTTGCTGGCTGTCTTCAATAAATGTCCTAGTGATAGGTCTGCTCCCAGAAAGTGTGCGGATTCAGGTCAAGTAATAGCAAATCCTACAAAGGGAGCTTTTCCAAGGGACTGCCAGATTGAGGGAACAGTGATTATGCTCTGAGAATCAGGCTTTTAAAAATTGTTTTATTGTGGTAAGAACACTTAGCAAAAACTATTAACAAATTTTTAAGTGTGTAATACAGTATTTTTTTTTGTTTTTTGGGTTTTTTTTTTTTTGGCTTTCAAAACTACTTTAATCTTTTTTTTGTAATGATTTTTGTTTTTTCCATTATAACTGGTTTACAATGTTCTGTCAATTTTCTACTGTACCCAGTGACCCAATTACACATACATGTATACATTTTTTTCCTCACATTATCGTAAGTGTGATATTGTACAGATCTCTAGAATTGATTCATCGTGCTTAACTGAAACTTTATACCCACCAATTGGTAAAATTGGTAATTTCCCCTCTTTCCACTAGCAACCACCATTCCACCCTTTGATTCTATGAATTTGATTACTTGACACATCACAAAAGTAGAATAAAACAGTATATGTCTTTCTGTGACTGACATTTCACTTATCATAGTATTTTTTAGGTCTGTCCTTGCCGTAACAATTTCATAGTATTTCCTTCTTTTTAAGGTTGAATAGTATTCCACTGTATGTGTATATCATATTTTCTTTATCCATTCATCAGTCAACGGACATTTAGCTTGTTTTCATGTCTTGGCTATTATGAATCGCGTTACAATGGATATGAACGTGCTTATACCTCTTTGAGATCCTGATTTCAGTTCTTTTAGATAAATACCTAGAAGTGGTATTTTTAAATTTTTGAGGCACTCAAAACCCAGTGTGCCCCTCTGGTGGCTACAGGGTTGCTGATTTTCATAGCTACTGTGATTGCAAGGCTGCTGGTTTTCCAAGGCTACTACAGAGCTAGTGAAATGGGACTAAGACTAAAGCAAGTCAAACCCCTACAAAGCTTATTGTTCTCATCAAGATTCATTCATTTTTCTTGAAAAAAAACTTCTTGGATTGTTTCAAGTATTTAATTACTCTCTGGAGTTCTTAAAAAGTTGATTCTGATCATTTTTGCTAGTGTTCACTGCTTTTTTGGATGAGTGAAATTCAGAGTTCCTTAGTCCAGAATTCCTAACTGTTGATCTTGGGCAAGTTAGTTAACATATTTTTCCCCTCAGAAAAGTTGTTGGGAGAATTAGGAAAAACCATTTAGGAAAAGCTCTGAGACTAGTACCTGGCACATAATAGACACCCAACAAACACTGGCCAACAAGATCAGTTAAATTTGATACATAAGTTCAGATTTTAACACATTTATCTTTTTTTTAATTTTGGTTTTGCATTCACAACATGTCACATTTTATTTTTTCTGAATTCATTAACTGAGTAGATAGATTTATAGATTATATTATACCAAGTTTCAGACCACAGCAGTTGATAATGTTTTACATTCTACTACATTAAATATTCCCTAAAGCTTTTTGAAACAATAACAGATGGCCAAACTGTTAGAGATATTATAACCATACTTACTGTTCAAATATGTAGGCTAAAAAATCACACTAAAAAAGGGTACTTTTGCCTTTTGTTACTTCAGAAAAAATAAGCCTGCTACATTTATTTATGTAATTTTTCCAACGTGGTTTACAGAATTGTACTTTTTGAGAGGATTGTCTCAGGATGAAAACATTAAAATGTATAATATTTTATGAGGTACCTAGAATTTTCAAAGTCATTAATGTTTTTATAAGATATGTTAAATTTTAATGATAAAGATGCCACCCTAAGAGATCTCCTCTCCAAGGTGAGTGGATGTTAAAAGATGGGCCTCTTTTAGTGCTTCAAATGTCAACAAGCTTGAATCTATCAGAAAAGCAAATAGGAATTACATAACTGGGTTTAATACAGAATCAAAATGGATAATTTGGAATATTTATCAATAATAATTATGAAAAATCATCAGATATTGTCCCTGTATTCTGTAAATATATTGAACATAATATTCATATAAATATTCACTTCAATTTTTCTTTTGAGCTAGGTGTAATTATATATGTATAGTATTCTAAAGGCTCTGATTTTTGAACAAGCAGGCCAAGATGCCTATATTGGTTTAGAAGCTATTCTTCATCTTTAAGATTCAACTGAGATGTTTTAATTATTAAATTTTTGAAATGTTTTTATGTATTAATGAGTAGACCAAATCAGATTCTAAGGAGAGATATATACTTTACACAATACTTTCTAATTATATATCATTCTGAAAAAATAATTTATTATTAAGAATCAACATTTTTACTTAAAAAAATAGGACAACAAGCATGAACCATTAAAAAATTAAATTGAACCTTATCAGATTTAAATTTTTCTTCTCTTTTAAAGATATTCTATTGAAAATGAAAAGCCCCAGTCTGAGAGAAAATATTAGAGATTCTTATGGCTGACAAAGTGCTTGTATCTGTTACACATTCCGAAAAGTTACAACTCAACAATAAAACATACAAACACAATTTAAAAAAAAAGGAAAAAATATTTGACCATTTTCCCAAAAAGTCATTTAAATGGTCAATAGATATATGAAAAAAATGCTCATTATTAATCATTAAACCGCAATGAATTTAAAGTTAGAAAGCTAGAAAAACTAGCCATATCAAGTTTTTGTGTGCTTTTTGGAGGAACTAGAACTCTCATACCCTGCTGTTGGAAATTATGTGATGGACGACATTTTTAGAAAACTATATGACAGATTTTTTTATAAGTTATATGTAAATCTTCCATAAGACTTAGCCATTCCATTTTAAGGTACTTACCAAAAATAAATGAAAAAATATATCCACACAAAGATATGTGTGAGAATGTTTATAGATTCTTTATTTATTATAACCCCAAACTGGAAACACTCTAATGTTATTTCACAGATGAATGGATAAATACATTGGCGTATAGCCATACCATGAACCCTTACTCAGCAATGAAAAGGAATACAAAGACATGAATAAATGTCAAAAGCATTATGCTGAGCCAAAGAAGACAGACATTAAAGAGCAAACACTACATGATTCTAATTTATATAAAATTCTAGAAAGACAAGACTGATCTGTAGTAACAGAGGACATCATTGTTGTCAGTGGTGAGAGACATCCACTAAAAAAAACATGAAATAACTGGGGGGAGTGATGGAATATTTTGAAAGTTTCTTCTTCAGGGAAAAATGGCAAACCCAGAGTTCTGCTAGTAAAGTATTATGGCCTCCAATTCAAAGATCAGACCAAAGTCTCAATTTTGTTGAGACTTCAGGAAATTGTAAAAAATGTCTCAATTTTCCCATTAGTAGAAATTACTTCTAAGAACCTTGAGGACCTATCTCTCTGACCCTCTCTTTTGTGAACCTATGCACCCTCATAGTTGGCCCCAAATAAAGATCCCACCCCAAAATATGTGGGTGTCATTTTTGTCTAATGAATTTGATTATGATTTGTATGTAACAAACCTACAAGTTTTGAAAAGAATTGTACCAGCTTGGACTGAAAGGAACAAGTCTTCAAAACAAAAATGTTTTGAGCCCTCAAACTTCCCCCTGGCAAGAAGCAGGCTGAGAACACTACTCAGCTGCAAACATGAACTGTTTCTTAAGGAAAGACAATGAATCCAAGTATAGTGTCAAGAGTTCTGAGCGTAGGGCCAATAATCAAGAAGACCACCACCAGGGAACATATGTAGGCCCTAGTCAACCTACACCTTGCCTTCTGGGAAAAGTGAAATGGCATCTGTGCTCTGCTGCATCTCAGAAGTTTTTCAGACTGGTGACTATGTTGCTATCATTTTTACTCCTCTTTTTGAATGGAAGTGTCCACTGTGGTTCTCCTGATCCTGTCTCCTCATTGTATGCTGGGTATGTGAGGGCCACATACCTTGTTTTTTTCATGGTCTCCAAATCAAGAAGAGGAACCCACCAGCTAATATCAACTGCACTTGAGCCTGATTTACATCATGTTTATCCTGCACTTAAAGTGTGATCCTGATGTTGAAATGGGATGCAGCTTTGAGGGTTTAGGGATATTTTTAAGTGTATTTTGGAAGCAGAAGGAACATATATCATTTTTGGCAAGAGGGCTAACAATGGGAGCTACTTTCCAAAGATACCCCTTGTCATTACTTTATTAAATTAACATTTTCCAAATAGAGCACCAGATTGTCAGATGGTAAGCTGAGGTTCAACAAAAGACTACAAGAGAATTAAGACTGAAGAGTTTATTACTCTCAGATCCTGGAGAAAATGCATGGCAAGCTTGAGGTAACCACATGGGACAGTCAAGGCAGAGAGAGCTGGCAGGAACTGGGGCACATGCCTTTCTTAGGGTCCCAGGATGGAGTGCTTTGGGATTCCTGATCTAAGCCTGGATTGGTCAATTCAAACCAAAAAAGTAAGGTTTTGGTGAGCTCCAAGAAGGTCTTATATATGAGGTGAATAAGGCGAAGACCCTGGGAGGCAAAGGAGTGTTTATCACAAGGGCCATTGTGGCAGTCAGATCAAGAACTTACATTTACTTGTGACTCTGCAGGCTGTCACCTAGTGTATGTGCTTGCATGAAGAGCTGATGTCAGATTACAGCCCACACAAACGAAATGCTTGTCCAAACAAAATGGATGCCGGGACAGCAACAGCATGGAGTTGCTTAGCAAAACTCTTGACAGCCCCCAGTGAATCATGCCTCCTGGTCTTCAAGCCTCTCTGTACGCCTTCACACAGGATCTGCATTAGCTCTGTGATTTGCTGTAACCAACTGAATGTAGTACAAGTGTCATTAAGCCAGTTCCTGGTCTACGCCCGAAGAATGCCTGGTAGGTTCTGCTTTGCTTTTTTAGGATAGTCCTGAGCTCAGGGCTCATGAGCAAAAAAATTGCATGTGCAAAAATTAGCTACCTTGTTGGAGAGACCATTGGGATGTTCAATAATCACAACATCCCAGTAGAGCCCAGCTTTCTTCACCACAGTGTGAGACACTAAGATTCATTTTGGATGCTGCAGAGCCAGATGAGATCACATGGAGCTGGGCTTAGCTGATTCACAGAATGGTGGAGATAATAAAATGGTGTTGTTTTAAACCACTAAATTTTGGGGTGATTTGTTATGCAGCAATAGATAACCGAGTATTCATAAAAGCCGTTAAACATGTAAAAAAACATAAAATTTTATAGAATAAAAATGAATTAATTGGCTAACTGATTTTCTCACTTTGAATTGGCATTAACATTAACTCTTTTTTTCTGGTATGTAGTTAAATAGCCACTGATGTTAGGCCCTTGCACAGCCATTGCTATATTGGTTATTATGCTTTAGCTTGTTTGGCTTCTTCCTCATGTTTACTTTTTACAAAGATAAGTGAAAGTTTAACCCATTGATAGATCTTGGCAATGATGAAGATACCAGATGACACATATGTGGTCAAAATATCCATAGTCTTCCTGTCATTAAAAAACTTTCACCTAAAAAAGTTAAAAAAAAAAAACTTTCGAAATTATTTAGTGGAAGTTTAGATTTGTAGCAGATTTTTAAAAGAATACATAGTATTTTTAAGAGCTCCCTGGGTATTTTTAATAATATTTTCATTTTAATGATGGAAAATGGGATAAAGAGGCTCAAACATGCTCTAAAAATGTAAATTAGCCTTTTGGAAGTTTCTAGCTTAGAACCTAACATACTAGCTAGGCTGAAATATTTTAGGAGGATGTGTGATGATCAGAAACACTTACCCTTTAATAAGTGGACACTCAAAAAAGATTCTGATAGGTCTCAATGCTTCCACATTAGCTTCATTATATGAGACCACTAAAAAACTGTATTCTTTGCTGTGCTCCCCAAGGAACTACATTTCAGGCCAGTTTTATTCTCTTGTCAGCAAAATCTTGGGATTACCTCTAGCCTCTTAATTATGTATCTATCCTCAAAATCATGCAAAAAGTAACTTCAAGGCTTTTGCTATTTAGTTTGAATCAGTATACCCTTATACACACACAGACATTGAATTCTGAAACTTATCTAGTACTACTGGATTTAGCATAACTTCATTTTTATGCTAAGTAGCTTATTATTGGCAGACCCAAGAGAAGTCTAATAAACAAATTTTATTTTTTATAGAATAAGAATTCCTTAAAGAGGGAGTCCCCACCCTCCACCTTTTAGTGAGTCACCTAAATGAAAAGATTGGACTTCTAAATTATTCATGAGAACTTCTTACAGTTTTAGTCTTCTCAGAGAGTATAAACATCAGAATGACATTATATTAAAAAGTTATTGCTGTTGTTTCCAGGAAAGTGCCACGGGAATTGGAATTTGTTGGCAAGTATACTTAATAAAGAGAAGAGTGTTGGCTATGGAATGACAGAAACAGAAAAAATATTTGTGATTCTGGCTATACAGAAATGAACTATCACAACCAAAGTTTTTCTAGAAGTAATGTCAAGAGCTTAATCTTTAGGCAATTAAATTATAAAGAAACATTTTTTATTTCAAATAGAAGAACTCCTCTTTAAAAATACATAGTGAACAGATAAACAATCTTTCTGAAAAATGGGCAAATGATATGAATAGAAAATATACAGAACTACAGATGACAAAAAAATATGTGAAATACTTCTTAATCTCACTAAAAGTCACAAATATGCACATTTAAAAATAAGATACTTTAATTCATCAGAGGCAAAAGTGAGGAAAAAAGAAAGATAAAAATTAAACAGAAAGTGTAAGGAAACAGGAGTTCCCTGGTGGCCCAGTAGGTTAAGGATCTGGCGTTGTCACAGCAGCAGCTTGGGTTGCTGCTGTGGCACAGGTTTGATCCCTGGCCCATGAACCTCCACATGCCACAGGTGCTGCCAAAAAAAAAAGTGTGAGAAAAATGGCTCTCTTGTACTCTTATACCTAATACAAATACTTTTTGATCTGGCAATTCCAGTTATCAATATCTGGCTTAGAAAATCCCCCATATATGCATTCTTAATTATAACCATCATTGCATTGTTTCAAATGAACATATGGATGCAATATAGATGTGTATTAATAGATGTGTATTAATGTAAGAATATCCATAATGCATTTTTAAAAAATGAGACAGATGTATTGAAAAATAAGTGTTCAAAATATATTATTAAGTGAAGAAAACAAATTGTAAAACAAAATACACAGTATTTTTCCATTTATTAAAAAAAACCCACAAAACTAAACTATAAATTTCCATATGATTATATATTGTATTATGATATATGTGATGTGATTCATGCATACCATGCCAAATACAGTGACCCTGAGGAGAGAGGGGGAAGAAATAGTGAAGTAAGGGCTTTGCAAATACTGATTTTATAATTCTGCAGAAATAAAAAGAAGGGGAAAAATCTAGCTGCAGCTTGAAAGAATCTCATCTTTGGTTTTAAACTGTTTTTAGGTTAACCATAAATAATTAAATACTTTAATAGTTCCAACTTTCAAAGTGAGTTCAGTGATTGCTATGCAATATAAAGGTAATTTTTAAGGTCCATTATCTAATGGTATAGAAGAAATCTTTGTAATCCAGAACAATAAGCATGATTAGCAATAGACAGCAAAGCCTTAGTGTATGGACTTAGTGACATTGAATGTATTGCTTCACCACCATACTTCTCTTTCTTCACTTATAAAATGAGATGATATCTACCTAGTAAGCTCCTGGGGGAGATCAAAGAAGATTTAAGAAAATATTTTGTATGCTGCCAAGCACGTAAGTCCTCAAAAATTGGTACCTATTTTCATTTATTCATAGTAAATAAAACAAACTTAGAAGTTTAAAATAATACCTTCAATCACTGATTAGAACAAAGTGAAGAAAGCCAGGGAGCACTAACTCAATTTACCCAATTTAATTAAATCCTTAAAAATGTTAGTTTTGTTCTAGTGTATTCCTTTCCTCATTGAACTTCATTTGAAGTGTAGCTTGAGAAAATCAAATAATGCTTCCAAATATAAGTAATGGTTCCATGTCCCTGCAGAGCCATGAGCTGACCAGAATTCAAAGCACCACCTGGTAAAGGAAGGTCTTCAAGGTGAATTTAGAAACGAACATTGTCTTATGATGATGTGTTTGAAACACTGTAATACCTCCATTTTTAGATTGAGCTCAACTTTATTGTTTAAAATTAAGAGATTCTTCCTGGTTAGCTATATGATAAGCAAGAAAGACTGATTATGTGGCATGAAAGCTAAGACCAGGACTGTCAAAACAATTAGAACCTGTTAGCAGAAAGCAACGTCAGTATGATGAACACAAAGTGGTACTACTGCATTCAACATTGAGCTTTAACCAGGTAGCTTTGTAGAAATGAGAAGTAACTTGAGAATTTTTGTTTAGAAACATTTTAATATTATTGGAACTGTTAAATTTCTGATCTGAATAATTGAATATATAAATAATTCAGCTGATAATTATGTGTAATTTTAATAGTCTGAATTTTTAAAATGTAATTAGCACTGTTTGAAGATCTCTTTCACATTTTGCCTTTATTCTTTCAAAAAAGAAAGTCCCCCTGTCTTTTTCTTTGTGGGAGGAAGGGGCATACATATTTTAAAAGGAAGTGGTAATTAGCATCTCTATTCTATTGTCTTCATTGGAAAGTATGGCTTCTTTTTAGGTAAGCCAACTCTCCCTTCAGACTACAAAAATGATGATGAAGCAAAAATATTCACACTTTGAAGTCAGAAGGAACAGCTTGCAGGGTTGACAGAGGCAAATGGTGGGAAATGTGCCTGGAGTTATTAAGGAATCCAGATACATGGTGTGGCATTTAAGTTAGTTAGAAGAGATGGAGGATGAATCCCTGGAATACAAATAACGTTAGTTAACATTTATTTTGCTCTGGACTTAGACTTCTTTAATTAAATGAAAGAAGCATCATATTCCACCACCAGTTTGTAATCTGTATGAATGGAAAAATCATTAATCTTAGCTAACTTCAGAACTAAATAGACAATTATGTGTTTGCATGTGTGTGCATGTGCTCAGAAAATATTGTAAAAGGAAAGAAGAAGATATATTTATGGACATTTGAGGTTTCTATCATAAACCATTAATAAATAACTCATCAATTTATTAGACATGTCGAGTAAATTTCACTTTTTTACTTAAAGAAGGAAATTCTCATTTCTGGAATTGGAATAGAAAAAGGCTAATTGTGTATCTAATAACTACTATTTTTACCAATAGTATAAACATTTTTTAAAATAAGGATTTTTGAATAATACTTAGTTCCTGATTTATGTTATATTTAATGCAATTATTGGTTACAATATCAAACAAACGAAAGCTACAGGAATGTATGAAATTCACTTTGGAGATTTCTGGTGGGTGTTTCGAAGATACAAGCTCTTAAGAAGAGCTAAGACTACAGTGTAATGGGCCCACTGATGATGACTCAGAGTTTGTTAGAATTCTCATATTAAGGTGCCATGGACAGAGAAAATTAAACAGTGGTTTCAGATAAGTACTGCAAACTGAAAGTCATGTGGGCAGATGCTGTGAATTTTGAGCCCTTCTTCATTAGCAATTTAATAAAACCTTGCTCATGATTGTGTATCAATAAAGATTTATTTAAGAATAATTACAGTTTTTTTCAAGGAATACTGCAGTGGTCAGCTAGCATTCAAAGAAATTCAATACAGTTTTGATTAAATTGCTTGAGTAATTATATGTAGCATTACAAAAGTCACTTCATTATTTTGTTGACAATCTTTAAGCACAATAATATGTAATAATTTGTAATTTACCGCAATTGAAATTGAATCTCTTATGCATTGAAGCTAGTGTGCTGGAGTTAGCTTCCCTGTCCATCTCAACTTGAGTTTTTATTGTTCCATCTTAGTCAATGTCTACTCAGCTACACTCATGACATGAAAACTTTGTTGCTTTGTGAAATACTTCAGAAAATAGCTAACTGATAATGTTGGTAAGCAGTAAAAAGACCTAAGACACTAGCAATTCTTATCCCTCAAATACCTTTATACTGTTATGACTCTGACCTTGTGATGTGTAGAACCGTCAAAAGTCTGAAGAAATCACTTACTTTTAAAAAAATTTGGTACTACTGAATTTTTAAGAAAGAAATTTTATACTGTAATAGTATTCTTGACTTTGAAAATTCTTGAAAGTCTCAGGAGGTATCCTTTGAGAATTCAGTGGTCTCCTGTAGTAGGATTAGATTTATGGGACACTTGTAGTTTACATGAAGCTTTGAAATTCAAAGTTAATGAGGTTTCCCTGGTGGTGACCCATACAAATAGAGATGTCAGAACAAAATGAAGCATAAACTCTGACTGCTGTTGAGGGGTCTAATTTTATTATAATGTAGAAGAAAAAAGAGAGGGGGCAAAACAAGCAATAACAGTTATATTAATCTCTTCTGGAAAAGTAGAGTTGGAACAACTTTTGGAGATTTTAAGTAAGAAGCAAGAAAATAAATCAGGTCAGAGAATATGCAGAGTAAGACAATATACAAGCCGAATCACAGTGTAATTTCCAATGATGGTCATTACCTGAGAGTAAAGCCAGCATGCCTCGCCCCTCCTCAGGGTCTGTCCTAAATCCTTATCCTGTGCATTATTTTATACAATAAAGCTTAAAGTAGTCAAGGTGGAGACAAGGGATGGTATTAATGAACTAGAGTCCCATTCAGTCCCTTTCAGAGGCTCTGATACGTCTTTCTACACTTACTAATCAGTTTATCATAATCTTCTTGACCACAGGATTCTCCTGCACACATACATTTCATAAGCACTTTCACCTTTTAATGTTTTAACATTTATTTAGTATTAATTCTATCTCAAAATTAAAGGGAAGCTACTAAAGTAAAAAAGCCACAACTTTGCAGACTTCAGCCAAAGGAAAGGGAAAGACAAGCTAATTTTTGACAAATGACTATGGAAAAATATATAGTAAATGGCTTTGGTCCCAAGTGGATTTATGAGTATTAAATGAGATAAAGCATACACAATTCCAGGTACCTTACTAGTAAGCACTCAGGGTTACCAATCATCAAAGCCTTTATCAGTCAATCTTAGGGTATAAATCATGCTGCACACTTTCCTGTGTCTTTTTTTTTTTTCTTTTTTTTTAGGGCCGCACTCGCGGCATATGGAGATTCCCAGGCTGGGGGTCTAATCAGAGCTGTAGCCGCTGGCCTATACCAGAGCCACAGCAACGCCAGATCCAAGCCAAGTCTGCGACCTACACCACAGCTCACAGCAATGCAGGATCCTTGACCCACTGAGTGAGTCCAGGGATCGAACCCACAACCTCATGGCTCCTAGTCAGATTCGTTTCTGCTTCGCCACGATGGGAACTCCTCCTGTCTTTTTAAACTGGTGGTAGTTACCTTTGTGCTCTCATTTACCTTTGCTAATTAAATCTAATTAAACTAGCTTTTAAGAATGTATAAAATTTATCTATTATGCTCCCTCTCAGAATTGTCTGTCCAATAGTGATTTACTATGAACTACAAATGCGAGTTGTATATGCAATTTTAAATTTTCTAGTATTTATATCAAAAAAGAACAAGAGCAAAAAAGTGAAATTAATTTGATTTATATCCTTTAAGCCAGTATTTACAGAATATTATTAATTTCATTGATTTATATGTAATTGTATAAATTATTAATGAGATCATTTACTTTGTTAAAGTTCAAAAAATCTGGTGTGTTTATTATACTTACACACATCTCAGTTCACACTAGCCACAGGTCAGGCATTCAACAGCCACATTCAACTAGTAGTTACATAATAGATATTGCAGATGTAAATAAAGACAGAATAAACAAAGCTAAATGGAGTCATCTCTAATTATGTATTTTCAATTATTTACACATGAATTGGGTGATTTTTTTCACTGTTCACAATGGATAGGGAGGATAGCACAGCTATGACTAGGACCAAGGCCTTTGTTTGTTTTTGTTGTTAAATCACTTCTAATAATAACCTGCTTTCTGGAGTCCCCCTTGTGGCTCAGTGTTAACCAGCCTGACTAGTATCCATGAAGACGCAGGTTTGATCCCTGGCCTTGCTCAACAGGTTAAAGATCTGTCATTGCCATGAACTGTGGATTAGGTCTCAGATGTGGCTTGGATCTGGCATTGCTGTGACTGTGACATAGGCCAGCAGCTGCAGCTCCAGTTTGACCTAGCCTGGGAACTTCCATATGCCACACCTGAGGCTCTAAAAAAAAAGCGAAGAGGAAGAGGAAGAGGAAGAGGAAGAGGAAGAGGAAGAGGAAGAAGAGGAGGAGGAGGAGGAGGAAGAGGAAGAGGAAGAGGAAGAAGAAGGAGAAGGAGAAGGAGAAGGAGAAGGAGAAGGAGAAGGAGAAGGAGAAGAAGAAGAAGAAGAAGAAGAAGAAGAAGAGAAGAAGAAGAAGAAGAAGAAGAAGAAGAAGAAGAAGAAGAAGAAGAAGAAGAAGAAGAAAAACCCTGCTTTCTTATGCAAAAGCTTAGTGTTGCTCAGAAACACCTGCCTCACACAACCTTCTATTCTTTGGGGGTATCCAAAGTTAGATTTTGTTTGAGAGCATGTTGATTGTTTAGTCCAGTCACAGCCACAACATAGATCTTGATTTTTATGATCCAATGAGACAATGTATATGAAAGCATTCTGTAAACTATACAGCACTATATAATGCATATTAATGGTCAGGGATATTTTAATCATTGAGAGATGATTGGTAAGTATACTTAAAATAATAATGCTCTTCATTTTTTTTCTAAATGGATTTTCCTTTTACAAATTAGTCATGGAAACCAGGCAAATTTTTTTCTGTCTCAACTCTTAAGGATCAAGATCACAAGTAAAAGAACAAACTGAAGTTGGGACTGATGGGCATTAGAAAGCATTCCCTTTGCCCTCCCTGTCCACCCACCTCCTCCAACTTAGCTATTTCAAACATGCATAAAAGTCTATGATTATCTAATCATTAGAAGTTATCTGTACCTTTTTCTTCAGTGCAGTAAAGAGCCTATAAGGCTTTTCTTTGATATTTATGATTTTAGTAAATTTGGTGGACAACACTGAATGTCTTACTTCTGTTTATTTAGCCTGAAAGTGCTTTGAGAGAGCAATAGCAGCAAAAAGAGATAGTGTAGAGGAGATGACAGAAAGGATAAATTAAATCAAGGTCAAAGGTAAATGCTAAATATAATTTTCTATGCTTGGTGAGTATTGAAAATTCTTTAGATAAGGTAGAAGAAATGATGCAGTGGATAGAAAGTATATATTTTTTAATTATTTACAGTGGTAAGAATAAGCAAATAAGTCATGCCTATTTCTGGGGGAACAGACAGAGGCAGAGGGAACAGGCAGAGAGCCTTCACGTGATAAAGTTCTTGTTATGGCTGGAGTAAATATAAGTGATAGAATACTAGATTTGAAGGTTAGCAGGGAACCAGATTATATGGACAATGATAAGAACTTTAGATTCCTATTTTGAGTAAGATAGAATGCTAATAAAGGGTTTTGAGTAGGAAAATAAATGATTTAATTTACATTTTGAAATGATCCCTTTAGTTGCTCTACAGCAAGGAGACTGTAAAAGGATAAAGATTAAAAAAAAAATCACCCAAGAAGTCTTTTAAATGGTCCTGAGAAGAAATAGTGGTAGCTCGAAGCAGAGATGTGGGGATGGATGTGATGAGATGTGGTTAGACTCTAGATATATTTGAAGACAGAGCCATCATAATTCAGTGATGGATACATTTGAGAGACAGAGTCAAGGATGACACCAAGGGTATTTACCTCAGCAGTTGCAAGAAAGAATTTGCCATTTAGTGAGAGAGAGAAGTTGGTAAGGAAATATGGTTGAAAGGAGGGGAGCAATTAAGTTTCAGATATAAGTTTAAAATACCTTGAACATACAACTGTACTGGTTGAAGGATAGTTGAATGTGTATTATGTGTCTGACAGTGATTAGGGAAAAGATTACAGTTAGAGTTATAATTTTGAGTATCTTCAGTCTATATATGTGTGACTGATGACTGAGAAAATATCAAAATTTACTTATGAATATTATTCATTGATTAATTTGATTAACAATTATGAGAGCACTGGGCTATGTTCTAAAATTTTATGATGATAAGTAGAAATTTCCTTGTATTCAAATATCTTTAAAGTATTAATTTCCCTATGTCAATTTATAATCAAATATTAAACTCCTTTTCTTTGCTAATTAAAATAAAATTAAAGTAATTTAAAACAAAATTAAAATCTTCCTAAATTGTGAAAATATAACCATTTTCTGTAACACATATTCATGTTAAAAGAAAATATCTAATGACTTCAGTCCCTTAGTATTTTCTTTTAACACTTCATGAATCTCTAGCATTGAGTTCTATTCTTAAGTATTTTATAAATCCTTAAATTGTGCATAGAACTGTACCAACTACCTAAATATCAGCTTACAGGTATAAAATTTAGATTAAAGAGTCTTACAAGCTTTTATTATCATTCTTATCATGTTACCCAATAAAGAGCCTGTTTCATTTTTTATGAAATGATCTAATAATTCTTTCTTTTAAGAATGATTATGTAAATAAGCTATAGTCCATCCATTTTTTATATACTCTGAATGTTTTCTTTGTATCAAGTCATACAATTATTTATATATTTGCCTTCTTGTAAAAGATATTCTGCTTTATTGAGCTTTTTCTACACATTAAGTGACTTTTTGTGGTGCTGCTATAGGAAACTCGATATTTATATCATTTTTAAAATTCAGTAAATTGGGTTCTTTATTTATTGCAGTGATATATATTCAAAATATGTATTTATTTCAAGATAATTTTTAAGGAAATATTTTTTTCATTAGCATATAGAAGTTTCACAAATTATATTAATAAAAGCTATATTTCTCTAAGAAATTGATTTGTTTATCTTAAGATTTTTTTGGCTTTTTTATCATTTATTTATATATATATTTTTTCTACTGTACAGGATGGTGACCCAGTTACACATACATGTATACATTCTTTTTTCTCATATTAAGTGTTCCATCATAAGTGACTACACAGAGTTCCCAGTGCTACACAGTAGGATCCCATTACTAATCCATCCGAAGGCTACATTCTTCATCTATTTACCCCAAGTTCTCAGTCCCTCCCACTCCCTCCCCTTCCCCCTTGGCAACCACAAGTCTATTCTCCAAGTCCACGATTTTCTTTTCTGTGGAAGGGTTCCTTTGTGCCATATATTAGATTCCAGATATGTGATATCATATGGTATTTGTCTTTCTCTTTCTGACTTACTTAACTCAGGATGAGAGTCTCTAGTTCTATCTATGTTGCTGCAAATGGCATTATTTTGTTCTTTTTTATGGCTGAGTGGTATTCCATTGTGTATATATACCACATCTTCCTAATCCAATCATCTATCAGTGTACATTTGTGTTGATTCCATGTCTTGGCTATTGTGAATAGTGCTGCAATGAACATGTGGGTGCATGTGTCTTTTTTAAGGAGAGTTTGTCCGGATAACATATGGTAGTTCTATGTATAGATTTCTAAGGTATCTCCGTACTGATCTCCATAGTGGTTGTACCAGCTTACATTCCCACCAAGAGTGCAGGAGGGTTCCCTTTTCTCCACAGCCCCTCAGCATTTGCTATTTGTGGACTTACTAATGATGGCCGTTCTGACTGGTGTGAGGTGGTATCTCATGGTAGTTTTGATTTGCATTTCTCTAATAATCAATGATGTTGAGCATTATTTCAAGTGCTTGTTGGCCATCTGTATATCTTCCTTGGAGAAATGTCTATTCAGCTCCTTTGCCCATTTTTCCATTGGGTTGTTGGCTTTTTTTCTGTTGAGGTGTATAAGTTGTTTGTATATTTTAGAGATTAAGCCCTTGTCCATTGCATCATTTGAAACTATTTTCTCCCATTCTGTAAGTTGTCTTTTTGTTTTCTTTTTGGTTTCCTTTGCTGTGCAAAAGCTTTTCAGTTCGATGAGGTCCCACTGGTTTATTTTTGCTTTTATTTCTGTTGCTTTGGGAGACTGACCTCAGAAAACATTTGTAAGGTTGATGTTTTGCCTATGTTCTCTTCCAGGAGTTTGATGATGTCTTGTCTTATATTTAAGTCTTTCAGCCGTTTTGAGTTTATTTTTGTGCATGGTGTGAGAGTGTGTTCTAGTTTCATTGATTTGCATGCAGCTGTCCAGGTTTCCCAGCAATGGTTGCTTGAAAAGACTCTCTTTTCCCCATTTGATGTTCTTGCCTCCCTTGTCAAAGATTAATTGCCCATAGGTGTCAGGGTTTATTTCCGGGTTCTCTATTCTGTTCCATTGGTCTGTCTGTCTGTTTTGGTACCAGTACCACACTGTCTTGATGACTGTGGCTTTGTAATACTGCCTGAAGTCTGGGAGAGTTGTGCCTCCTGTTTGGTTTTTGTTCCTCAGAATTGCTTTGGCAATTCTGGGTCTTTTGTGGTTCCATAGAAATGTTTGGATTGTTTGTTCTAGTTCTGTGAAAAATGTCCTGGGTAATTTGATAGGGATTGCATTGAATCTGTAGATTGCTTTGGGTAGTATGGCCGCTTTTACAGTATTAATTTTTCCAACCCAGGAGCATGGAATGTCTTTCCATTTTTTTACATCTTCTTTAATTTCTTTGATTAAAGTTTTATAGTCTTGGCATATAGGTCCTTTACCTCCTTGGTCAGGTGTATTCCCATATATTTGATTTTTTGTGGTGCAATTTTAAAAGGTATTATATTTTTGTATTCCTTTTCTAACATTTCATTGTTATACAGAAATGCGACTGACTTCTGAATGTTAATCTTATATCCTGCTACTTTGCTGAATTTGATGATCAGTTCAAGTAGTTTTTGGGTTGAGTCCTTAGGGTTTTCTATATATATTATCATGTCATCTGCATCTACAGTGATGGTATTACCTCTTCTCTTCCTATTTGGATGCCTTTTATTTCTTTTGTCTGATTGCTGTGACTAGGAATTCCAGTACTGTGTTGAATAACAGTGGTGAGAGTGGGCATCCTTGTCTTATTCCAGATTTTAGTGGGAAGGCTTTCAGCTTTTCTTCATTGAGTATTATATTTGCTGTAGGTTTGTCACAAATGGCTTTGATTATGTTAAGGAATGTTCCCTCTATACCCATTTTGGTAAGAGTTTTTATCATGAATGGATGTTGGACTTTGTCAAATCCTTTTTCTGCATCTATTTAGATGATCATGTGGTTTTTGACTTTTCTTTTGTTAATGTGGTGTATGACATTGATTGATTTGCATATGTTGAACCATCCTTGTGAACCTGGGATGAATCCCATCTGGTCGTGGTGTCTGATCTTTTTATATGTTGTTGGATTTGGTTGGCTATAATTTTTTTGAGAATTTTTGTGTCTAAATTCATCAAAGATATTGGTCGATAGTTTTCTTTTTTTTTTTTGGTGGTATCTTTGTCTGGTTTCGGAATTAGGGTGATGGGGGCATCATAGAACGTCTTTGGGAGTGTTCCTTCTTCTTCAACCTTTTGAAAAAGTGTAAGGAGGATGGGTATAAGTTCCTCTTTGTATGTTTGGTAGAATTCTCCTGTGAAGCCATCTGGTCCTGGACTTTTATTTGTAGGGAGGGTTTTTATGACATAATCAATTTCATTTCTTGTGATTGGTCTGTTCAGTTGATCTGTTTCTTCTTGATTCAGTTTTGGCAGGCTGTAGGTCTCTAGAAAGATGTCCATTTCTTCTAGGTTGTTGAATTTGTTGGCACATAATTGTTGATAGTATTCCCTTATGGGTTTTTTCTATTTCTATAGTATCTGTTGTGAGATCTCCTTTTTCATTTTTTGTTTTATTTGGGTTTTCTCTCTCCTCTTCTTGGTGAGTCTAGCCAGAGGTTTGTCTGTTTTGTTTACCTTTTCAAAGAACCAGCTCTTGGTTTGATTGATTTAGTCTGTTGTTTCTTGAATCTCAATTTTATTGATTTCCTCCCTTCTGCTGACTTTAGGTTTTGCTTGTTCTTCTTTTTCTAATTCATTTAGGTGGTAGGTTAAGTTGTTGATTTGAGATTTTTCTTCTTTTTTGAGGAAGGCCTGTAACACTATGAACTTCCCTCAGAGCACTGCTTTTGCAGCATCCTATAGATTTTGAGTGGTTTTGTCTTCATTATCATTTGTCTCGAGGTATTTTTTAATTTCCTTCCTGATTTCCTCATTGACCCATTGGTTTTTTAGTAGCATGTTGTTTAGTCTCCATGTAGTAGGTTTTTTCTTACTTCTTTTCCTGTGGTTGATTTCTAGTTTCATACCATTGTGGTCAGAGAAGATACTTGAAATAATTTCTATAATCTTAAATTTGTTGAGGTTAGCTTTGTACTCCAAGGTATGATCAATTCTTGAGAATGTTATATGTGCATTTGAGAAGAATGTATATTCTGATTTTTTTGGATGTAATGACCTGAAAATGTCAATTAAATCTCCCTTTTCTATTGTTTCCTTTAGAATCTTTGTTGCTTTATTGATTTTCTGTCTAGAGGATCTGTCCATTGATGTGAGTAGAGTGTTAAAGTCTCCTACTATGATTGTATTCCCATCAATTTCTCCTTTTATGTCAGTTAATATTTGTTGTAGGTATCTGGGTGCTCCTATATTAGGGACATATATATTGACGACTGTAATATCCTCTTCTTGTATGGATCCTTTAACCATTAAATAGTGTCCTTTGTCTTTCTTTATAGACTTCATTTTAAAGTCTATTTTCTTTGATATGAGTATTGCGACTCCTGCTTTCCTTTCTGGTCCATTGGCATGAAACATCTTTTCCCATCCCCTTACTTTCAATCTATATGTGTCCTTTGCCCTGAGGTGAGTCTCTTGTAGGAAGCAGATTGAAGGATTTTGCTTTTTTATCCAATCTGCCACTCTGTGTCTTTTGATTGGAGCATTCATTCCATTGACAGTTAAGGTGGTTATTGATAGATATGTATTTATTGCCATTTTAAACCTTGTTTTCCAGTTGATTCTGTTTCTCTTTTCTTCCTTTCTCTTTTTAGTTGGCTGATTTCCATGTATTTTATGTTTGAATACTTTTCTTTTCAGTTTTTGTCAATGTAATGTTCAGTTTTGATTTGTGGTCACCCTGTTTTTTAAGTATGTTAACCCCTTCCTATATCTGCTTGCTTTAGCCTGATAATCATATAGGCTCAAACACATCCTTTAAGAAAAGAAAAATAATCTAATTTTTCTTTCTTCCCTTGCCCATATTGTATGAATTTGATGTCTTTTTTTTCTTTTTCTTTTAGCATCTTCATGTTTAGATCAGTATGCTGGCTTATTTAAGTGACTGCTTTCCAATTGTGGTTTCCTCCATCCTAGATTTTCCTCTTTTTTTTTTTTTTAATTTAGGGAAGCCCTTTCAGTGTTTCTTTTAGTTTGGGTTTTGTATTGCTGTACTCTTTAGCTTTTGTTTGTTGGAGAAATTCTTTATTTCCCCTTCTGTTTTAAATGATATTCTTGCTGGATAGAGTATTCTAGGTTGCAATTTTTTTCCTTTCAGTGCTTTAAATATATCTTGCCACTCCCTCCTGGCTTGTAGTGTTTCTGTAGAGAAATCAGCTGATCGCCTTATTGGGGTTCCCTTATAATTAATGCTTTGCTTTTCTCTTGCTGCCTATAGAATCCTCTCTTTATCTTTAATTTTTGCCATTTTTGTTATACTATGTCTTGGTGTAGGTTCAACTTGTTTGGAGTCCTCTGTGCTCTCTGTATCTTGATATCGGTATCCTTTAGATATGGAAAGTTTTCAGCCATAATTTCTTCAAATGTATTTTCAATCCTCTTTTCTTTTTCTTTTCCTTCTGGAATTCCTATTACTCATAGATTGGCCCACTTTATATTATCCCATTGGTCTCTTCTATTGCTTTCATGTTTTTTCATTTGGTTTTCTGTCTGCTGTTCTGTTTGGGTGATTTCCATTATTCTATCTTCCATGTCACTAACTTGTTCCTCTGCGTTATTCATTCTGGTCTTTATTGCCTTTAGTTCAGTTTGTATCTCTGCAAATGAATTTTCTAGTTTTTCTTGGCTCCTCATATTTTCTAGTTCCTTTCTGAGGGAATCTGCATTACTGTTCATATCCTCTCATAATTCCTTCAGTATTTTCGCTGTCTTTCTTTTGAACTCAAAGTCTGTCAGACTGCAGAGATCTGTCTCATTGTTGACTGCTTTAAGTGAGTTCTCCTGAGGTTTTAACTGGGAATGGTTTCTGAGCTTCTTCTTCTTGCTTGTGTTTGTTTGTTTTTGTTATGTGAATTTGGGGAAGCCAAACTGTAGTCTTGTAAGTCTATTTCTATGCAAGAATACCCCTTTGTATTTTTTTGAGGGGGTTACTTTTTTTTTTTTTTTTTTAGTGTGGGAGTTTGAATCTTTGCTGTCTCTTTCTTTGTTGTGAGCAGTCTGTTATCCCCAGAATGCCCAGTGTGTTTTCAGGGAGAAGGGGGAAATGGGTAGAGCCAGCATTCAGTGCCTGATTGTTGGGCTCTCAACAGAAGCAGAGACCTGCAATGTGCTTCTCTCACTCTGCTTTTCGGTTCTCAGACCTGCTGCTGTGCTTTCCTTGGCATCTTGGAGATCCCTCCAACTCTGTCGATCTTTCCGATGGTTAGGTGGCTTCCCAGGGTATGAGTTGCCATTCTTCTTAACAGCTCCCTCTCGGGAATGCTTGTCCCGTCCTAATTCTTTTCCTCTCTCTTTTTATCTTCTTGTATTCTACCCAGTTATGTCAAGAGTTTCTTGCCCTTTTTGGAGGTTTAAGTTCTTCTGCCAGCATTCAGTTGATGTCTCGTGCGAGTTGTTTTACATGTAGATGTATTTTTTTTTGATGTGTTTGTGGGAGAGGGTGAGCGTGTCTTCTTACTCTTCAATCATCTTGCCTCCTATCTTAAGATTAAGATAGGAGTTCCCATCGTGGCTCGGCAGAAACAAATCTCACTAGCATCCATGAGGATGCAGGTTCGATCCCTGGCCCCACGCAGTGGGTTAAGGATCACAGCATGACTGTGAGCTGTGGTGTAGGTCACAGATGCAGCTCGAATCTGACATTGCTGTGGCTGTGGCATAGGCCAGCGGTACAGCTCCAATTCGACCCCTAGCCTGTGACCTCCATATGTTATGGGTGCAGCCCTAAAAAGCAAAAAATGTCTGTGTGTGTGTGTGTGCGTGTGTGTTAGAATTGATAATCTAGCTCTCATTTGGTATACTAGGGAGTTCAGAATCTTTTTTACAAGCTAACTCACTCAATTGTAAAGGACCTATGATTTTGATATTTGTATGCTCTCCTTTTTTGAGTCTAATTTTATATTCTCAAGTCTCAATTTTTTGTATTCTGTTAGTTTGATATTTAATTGGAATCAGTTTGGATCTCTTTTGTAATGAAGCTAAGTAAATATGTGTGTATACATATGTGTGTGTACATACAAGTACATATTTGTGGATATATGTATGTATGAGATAATTTATATTATCATCAAAATATCTGCTGCCCTTCTCTATCTGATTGTCCTTTGCCAGGTTATTCCTGAAGGAAGAAAATATTCTCAGTACCACTGATATCAGACTGGTTCATGTGTCTTGACTTGGCTGATGAAATGTGACACAAGTAACATATACCACTTCCAATCAAAAGTTTTTAGAGACTGTGCTTCATTCTGCCTTTGTTCTCATCCCTCTGCCAAGAAGTTGAGAAGTCCTAGATAGCAGCCACTTCTTGAGCTTGGTCCTAGAGCATAGCTACAGCTGAACCCTGAAAAGCACTTAACAGGAATAAGAAATAAACCTATATAAGACTTGGTGATTGTTGACACCACTACTAATTTAAGCTAATACAATTTATACATACACACATGCATACATATAAATATATACATACAGACATGCATATATATACATACAGACATGCATATGTATATGTAAATATCTATCATCTATGTGGTAAGTAAATAGATTTCTCATTACATATAAAGTACCTAAACATTAGTATCTTTAGATATTATTACATTTTTAAGTATACTTTTGTCTATTCAAAAATAAATTTTGTATTTTTTTCTAAGGTTTAGATACATCATAAGTAACTCCAATTATTATTGGAGGAACCAGTAACGTATTACACCATACATCATGGCTAATATGGCCACTAGCCGTGTGGGGCTATTTAAATTTAAATTTAAATTAGCTAAAATTAAAAACAGAGTTTCTTAGTTCAACTAGTCACATTTCAAATCCCCAAATAGGCACATGTGGCCAAAGACTAGTGTGATGGATAGCACAGATATAGAACATTTCTATCATCCTAGAAAGGTTTTGTATTTTTGTTTTGTTTTGTTTTGTTTTTTACGGCCACACCCGTGGTGTATGGAGATTCCCAGGCTAGGGGTCTAATCGGAGCTACAGCTGCTGGCCTACACCACAGCCACAGCAATGCCAGATCCGAGCCTCATCTGCGGTCTACACTACAGCTCACGGCAATGCCAAATCCTTATCCCACTGAATGAGGCCAGGGATCGAACCTGCAACCTCATGGTTCATAGTCAGATTTGTTTGTGCTATGCCGCAACGGGAACTCCCATCCTAGAAAGTTTTGTTGGAAAGTTCTATTGCAGAATAGAAGAATGTTCTTTTGACTTGCAGTACAGATATTTTTGATTTCCTACTTTTCTTTCTAAATAAAGTCTATTTTTTGATCATCATGGCACTATTTTATATTTTTGCCACAAAAATCGCAAATTGGCAGAAACATTCTAATGAGAAAATATCTGAATTGAAAAGTCATTATATGGTGTCTGCTTAATAGAAAAAAAACCCTAGATGAATTGCTGTGGCATTTTCTATAGGATATAAACAGTTGGATTACAGACCAGACATATTTTGGAGTTCTAAATGATGTTACCACTCCCCCATAAACAATGAGCCTCTCTGATGAAACTCACTTTTGGAATTAATTTGACTAGCATATTAAAAACTAAAAAATATGCTATCACTCTAGACTTCATTTATTTAGCTAAATAAAGTACTGTCATTTTATTAAATAGTTAATAATCAGTGAAAAATACTGGATGATGCAGTTGAATGACAGTTAAAGAAGTGAAAGGAAAAAGCCAAAAGCTTCATTTAAATGTGCCATACACTTTCTGAAGTGTTTTGTATACTGATCATTCACCTATTTTTTTTTCGAGTTTAAAATACTTTATAACATGCAGTTGTAAAGAGTAATAGTAATAGCTAACACATAGACTAGGTACATTCCAAACACTCCCATAAATTAAGTAACTTAATCCTCATAACAACACCAGAAGTAGGACTACTAAGATCCCTGGGCTTTGGGTTTTGTTTGTTTGTTTGTTTGTTTGTTTGTTTTTATGGCTGCACGCATGGCATAAGGAAGTTCCTGGGCCAGGGATTGAATCTGAGCTGGAGATGCAATTTATGCTGCAGCTGTGGCAATGCTGGATCCTTTAAGCCACTGAGCCAGGCTAGGATTGAATCTGCACCTCCACTGCAACCCAAGCCGCTGCAGTAGGATTCTTAACCCACTGTATCACAGCGGGAACTCCTAAGGTCCCTGTTTTATTTATTTATTTTATTTTTTTATGTAACGATTTTCATTTTTTTCATTATAGCTGTTTTACAGTGTTCTATCAATTTTGTACTGTACAGCTTGGTGACCCAGTTACATATACATTATACATTCTTTCTTCTCACATTATATGCTCCATCATAAGTGACTAGACATAGTTCCCAGTGCTACACAGCAGGATCTCATTGCTTATCCATTCCAAAGGCAATAGTCTGCATCTATTAGCCCCAAGTTCCCAATCCATCCCACTCCCACCCCTCCCCCTTGGCAACCACAAGTCTCTTCTCCAAGTCCATGATTTTCGTTTCTGTGGAAAGGTTCTTTTTACTACCATCTTGTGAAAAGTGGCCATTAGAAACAGTGGGCATTCAGCCACCTTGAATAAAATTGAATCTGGCCATGCAAGTGTTCTGTTAGAGAATGTCATACAATAGTTTCAATCCTTCATGCTTCTGCAAAAGTGAAATTGCTTACTAATAACCTTAGCATAGTAAAATGTGTCCATGGTATTATAGTTGCATTTGTGGCATTGATCTACAAGTTAATGAGATTTTTGTGTGCTACCTTTTTAACTTGACAGCCAGTCTATACAGTTGTTCTTGTGAAGTCATACAATTGAGTATCAGCTTGCATACTGATGGTTTTACATGTCGATTATTAGGAAGAAATATTTCATTAAAAATGAAATTTCTTATTTTCTAAAGATAACAATATTGAAGTCATCATTTTTTCAAAAAAGGAAGATTATTTAATGGCATACCCTAGCTACATACTGTGAATGTTTTTCTGTACTTGGGTGATTTAGTGTTGACTATTACTTGCTAACGCATGGCATGTAGGATAAGGATGTTGCTGATTTTCTGCTACTACTTTGATTATGGAGAATGTTTGTACAATGCACAATTAAAAATTGTAGTAAATTGATACCAAAGTAAAAAAAAAAATAAAAACTTAAAAAATGATATCTTGATATGCCAGATGACTTCTCCTAGCATACTGCAGAGTGATGGGGGAAAAATGTTTATTTTGGATTAAAACACAATATGTCAAACATTTATTGGAAACCTCACAATTCTTGTTCATTGACATCTCCATTACTCTCTTAGTATAAAATCCAAAACTTGTTTAGACTGATAAGCTGAACTAACCAGTCCCTTATAATAACATTTAATTTGAAATGCATTTAGTCTTTTTTATTTAGGGATTCAATGCTTCTCATGTGTTATAATCTCAGCTTGTGTTGCCTGCATCTAATTGGTGATAATGATACTGATGCCAGATATAACTTTGGAGCATTATGTGCGCCTGGAAGACAGGAATTCTGTAGATGCTGGAAGTTAAAGATGCCTTGCCTATCAGCAGACCAAGACTTTTCTTTAAAGAATCTTTTACCAAAATAACAAACCGTCATACAATTTTTAAAGGAGGTCTTTTGAAAAGAATGAATGTGATGAAGTTTTAAAAAAAAAAAAAAACCCTTTCCCTGATTTCTTGGGAAAATTCTCCAATTAGCTGCAATTATTTCTAGAAGCATAGCCCTACATACATATTTCATTATGAGAATTAATGAAAAATCCCCAAATTATTAGCAGGTAATTTGTTAGCAATTTACTAATTTGAACAGTTGCCACAATTCATCATTCTTTCCTCATCTGTTTTTATTGTTTCCAGGGCTGTCTTTCCCAAATCCCTAAAGCAGCATTCTGAATTCCCAGAGTGCATTGCTGTCTTCCTTCTTCCTAATATAATCCTCCTTTTAAAATCTCTGTTCCAGGATCCAAGGTTATTTTATGATTCATTTAAAACAATTTTCCCATCAGCCATTATTGGTATGGAAATGAGCACATGATCCAGGGTTGCTCAATGAGAACCAAAGAGAGGAAATTATACTCCTTAATTGAGGGAAAGATTTCCCTGTCTTACATTGGATGTGAAAAAGAAAGTATTTTGGTTGAGTTCCTGCTAGTAACCATCTTGTGACTATGACCAGAGCTGGACAGTGGACAGAATTGACATGCTAAGGATAGTGGGATGGAGCTCCCAGTCGTGGTTCAGAGGAAACGAATCTGACTAGCGTCCACGAGGGCGAGGGTTAGATCCCTGGCCTTGCTCAGTGGGTTGGGGATCCGGCGTTGCTGTGGGCTGTAGTGTGGGTCACAGACACGGCTAGGATCTGGTGTTGCTGTGGCTGTGGTGTAGGCCAGCAGCTGTAGCTCCTATTTGACCCATAGTCTAGGAACCTCCATAGGCAGTGGGTAAGGCCCTAAAAAGCAAAGAAAAAAAAGGATGGTGGGATGGAGAGACAGCAAGAATCTGGGTCCATGCCAGCACCATTGGGCCTCAGCATCCTGTGTTGCAGCTTCATACATGTTTCACAATCAGATTTATGGATTAAATATCAATTTGAAAATATTATTTCTATTAAATTTCAGCTATATTAAATAAAATAACTGCCATGAAAATATCCAGAAGCCTAGACATATGGTTGAGAATATTTTTATAGAAAAATTCTCCGAATCACTTTACCCAAGTGTAGGAATACCACCCTTTGTAGGTTGGGGACTGCTTGTATAATCTAAGCCTTGTAAAGAATTTAAGTGATGTGCAATGACTATTAAGTTACTTCTTTATCATATTTTAACTTTCCCATAAATTTTAACCACTGATTTAAAATTATGTCAGTAATTATCCAGTCTTGGAACAAATATATTTTTCCTGCCTCAAATCAGATAAAAAGATTGAGTTTGACCATGTTTTGTGCTACTGTTTGAGAATCTAAATCCAAACATTTACCAAGAGAAGAGCTCTTATAGTAATGATGCTTTGACATCCTGATTTAGAATTTGTGATTAGGCATAAATAAATTATGCCTATAATTAATAACTTGTTTTGTGTTTTATTTTTCAGATTGACCATACAAAATACTATATATACACACACACACGCACATAGAGCATAGTGTATATATATACAAACACACACATATGTATAGCATAGTGTATATGTATACACACACACACATATATATAGCATAGTGTGTGTGTATATATATATAAACAAAATCAGTTCTAGAAATATATATGAAGTGATACTTTCCATGTAGGCCAAGACTATGACAACAAACTGTATTTCATTCAAAAGGATGATATATGTTGTAATATGTCCTTATTTTTCTCTCATTTAAGAGAAAAAAATTCTTCAACTACAGGTGATCATAATATGCTATTACTTAGAAAAGAATACCAGTAATTTTTTTCTCTCCCCTGTAAGGACATCTTTCTCTTTACAACTCAGGTATAGTAGAGTTAGTTGACTGAGACCTGGACAGAAGTGTGCCAGTATCCCCCTAATAACAGTGATTATAATGAGGCCAGTGGCCCTTTATTTGCATAGAACAGTTTGGTTTCCAAGTGCTCTGAGAGATAGTGCTCCTGTTTTACAAAGAAATGAGCAGAAGTTAGTAATGGCTTTTTATTAGTGTCCCAGAAAAGATCAAGCAAAGTACTTTTTTATTAATACCTTGATGTACTCAAAATTCCAAATCTATCCCTATATTCTGTAATACTCAGGACATGGTGTTACTATGATCAGTGGAGCTGGCTGCAATTCTTCAAGATGTATTATGCTCTAATAAACTTCCAGTTCAGGTGTAAGTCCAGGGGATAAGGCCTATTTTACAGCTTAAACTTCATCTTCAATCTAGTAAGGTCCAGGAACATTTAACCCTGTGGCCCAGTAATACTTTGTTGGGGTCTTATAGAATAAGATTACTTAATTGGAGTCTTAACCTCCTTTCAAAAATTCTCTTAAAAATCTCTGGTCCTATCATAGCATCTATTTCAGACTTACCTGTAAATTTACTGCTCTATTAGAGAATGCCACTTCCTATGAAGGCATGTGGAACATGCAGCAAAAATCCTGCAGGAGAATTGAAAATGTGATACAGCTTTTTTATAAATACAAACCATTCTTTTCCATTTCATATTCTTGCAAAATAAGCTGTTGAGGGGCAATGCTTCCTATCTAGTTTCACAAAGACTTTTCTTCCCCATTAACTTGACATAAAAAGCATACATCAATCCTGGGGTTTAAATAAATATTAAGTTCACTTCCTTTGCTTACAGTCAATTTGTAATCACCACCTATCTTTATGCTCTTGTCATATTTGAACGATGGAGACTAAAGTTGCTCACATGGGGAAGGGCATAGAGTGAATAATTAGTTCTTTTCCAGATAAAGGAAAAATAGCTCTCCCTCTGCAGTGAGCTCTAGATTCAACTCAGCATATCTTCAGGGCTGGATCAGTTTTTATATATGAGGACATTTTTGCCAATGGCAATATTCCTACATACGAAATTGTCATAGGGACCATGCTGAAAGAATCTTAGAATGTTGAACTGAGATCTTCATTTTATCCTATTCATTCATATGCCGATGTGCCTTATTAATACACTACCTAGCCTAGAATCAATAAAAACAGTTAGGAGTCGAACTGAGAATGGACATTTAATCTCATGACTTTCAATCCAGACTGTTTCACTCTGAAATAATTTCAGGTGTTTACATCAAATTTTAACTTAGCAAAGCTTCTCATAATTTTATCATCATAGGTTAACATGGAAACTGAGTTTCTGAAAAATTGTGACTTTTTTCAAAGTTACATAGTAGTAACAGAACGGACATTATCATCCTTGTTTCTTTTTTTAAAATTGATGCATAATTGTCATATAACATTATATTAGCTTCAAATGTACAACATAATAACCCAGTATTTGTATATTTTGTGAAATGATCACACAGTAAGTCTAGTTAGCATCTGTTACACTGCATAGTTAAAAACTTTTTTTCTTGTGATGAGAATTTTTAAGATGTACCCCCTTAGCAACTTTTAAATATACGACAGTGTTATTAACATTACATCACTATGTCTTATTTATCTTATAACTGGAAGCTTATATCTTTTGACCCCCTTCACCCATTTTGCCCACCTGTAATCCCTGCCCCTGGAAACCACCAATTTGTTCTGTATCTATGAGCTTGGTGTTGTTTTCGTTTCTCTTATGTTTTCTTTTTTTCTTTTTTTAGATCTTACATATAAGTGAGACTGTACAATATTTGTCTTTCCCTGACTAATTTCACTTAAATTTCACCCAGGTTGTTGCAAATAGTAAGATTTCATTCTTTCTTATAATATTATTATTGTAGTATTATTACAATAATATTCCATTGTTTATTTATACCACAGTTTCTTTTTTAAATGTTTTTAAAATTTTATTGAAGTATAGTTGATTTATAATGTATTAGTTTCAGGTGTACAGCAAAGAGACTCACTTATAAACTACATACACCTATTCTTTTTTTTCCCCACAATTTCTTTATCCATTCATCCAGTGGGGGGCACTTAGGTTGTTTCCCTGTCTTTGCTACTGCAAATAATTTCTGCAATAAACTTGAGGTGCATACATCTTTTTTAAGTTAGCTGTTTCATTTTCTCTAGATAAATACCCAGAAATAGAATTTCTAGGTCTATCTTCAATATTTGGAGGAAACTCAGTACTGTTTTCCATAGTGGCTATACCAGTTTACATTCCTACCAACAGTGCACAAGGACTCCCTTTTCTCCACATCTTTACAACAGTTGTAATTTGTTCTCTTTTTTATAACATTGATTCTAACATATGTGAAGTGATGTCACATTGTGGTTTTTATTCACATTTTCTTAATGATCAGTGATGTTTCATGTACTTATTGGTCACCTGTATATCTTCTTTGGCAACATGTCTGTTCAGATCTTCCATCCATTTTTAAATTGAATTACTAGGTTTTTGGGTTTTGTATTGTTTTGTTTTTTACTTTAGGTTTTTTTTTTTGGGGGGGGGGTATTGAGTTATCTGAGTTCTTTATATATTTTGTATATTAACTGTTTATCAGATATATGACTTGCAAATATTTTCTACTATTTAGTAGGCTTTTTCATTTTGTAAATGGTTTTCTTTGCTGTGCAAAATCTTTTTAGTATCATTGTAGTGCCGTTTGTTTACTTTTGCTTTTGTGTTGCCTTTCTTTTGGTGTCAGATCCAAAAAAACCATCACCAAAACTGATGTCAAGGAGCTTAACACCTATATTTTTTTCTAGAAGTTTTTATACTTGTTTCTTGATTCCCATTTTGGTGCACTATCCATAATGCCCCCATTTGGCCATGAGAACGTAATGGTGTGTGTTGATAAAGTATACTCTTCAAGTGAATATATCCAAATAGATATAATCCACCCAACAGAGTCAAGACTATAATCCTGCCACGATTAGCCTCTGCCAGCCTTAGCCCTGCCAACATTGTTAATTGTAGGAAACAGTAGCAGAAAAATTGAATCTCTTCCTGTATGTGTTGTCTTCAAAACATCTGGCAATTTTTGGGTTTATTTTCAGTGTGAAAATTTGTATGGTCCCCCTGTAAGTTTATTTTGTCTCTTCTTTTATAGCTAGCCTATTTTTGTGCAAATATGTAAGAGTGGAGGTGGGGGAACAGTGTCTGATTTTTTTAAAAGCAGTCTAAGAGAGAACAGGAGGAAAGTACAGGAACATACATAATAAGGAAAAAAGTAAGATGGAGATCTCTGTGTCCCTCTTCTCTTTTATTAAAGTGTGAAGAATATTCAGTGTGAATTATAAGCACTGACCATTTCTGATGCTGACATTACTTTTCACAGTATGATTTTAAAAGTAACTTTATCATATGATTAGTCTTTTGTGCAAAAATTCTTATTTTAGAAAATATTTTGAAAAAGAGATTTATAATGTATTATAATATAATATATTATAATGTATTATATAATGTATTATAATATAATATATTATAATGTATTATATAATGTATTAATGTATAATGTATTATATAATTTCCCATAATTCAGTACTTAGTTAATTACCTTAATAATTTTGATAAAACTCTTTCAGTCTCTTCCCTCTCTGCTAAATCTAATTTGTAATCAGGTCTTTTCAATTAATTTAATATAAAGCAAACATTTTAGATGCATATTATTATATTTTAAGGATACACCCTGATTTATATAATCAGTCTTCTATCATTGGTCACTGTTTCTAATTTTTAGTAGTAAAAACAATGTTTTAGTAGAGCAGTGCTTCTTGTTAAATCCTTCAGAACATCTTTGATTTATTACTTAGTATAAATGATTAGAATTGGCATTTTTAGATCATATTCTCAAATTTTTGACTGAATAATCCCACCAATTGAATTAAATTTTAAAACCACTATTAATCAAAATTCTTCTTGTATATCTATTTTGTGCAAAGAATTGTGCTGGGTACTATGAGAATATAATAAAGAGTTAGAACTATGTGGCAGATTATTAATTCTTTTCTAGTTATCCTTTTGTATTCCCTCTTCATTAATACGGAACCCCTGATTTTTAGGGTATGACTGCCAGTTTAAACACATTTTCCCAACTTCTCTTACAGCTAGGTTGGTTATGTGACAAAGTTATGACCAATGAGATGTAAGAATGAAATAGTATATGTAGACTTCAAGAAGTGTCTCTAACGTAGACACTACATTAGAGTGAAGGGCTGGTCACTAGAGTGACTGTGATGACTGGAGCATTAGCAGCTATCTTGGCTGTGAGGAGGAAGCAATATTTTAAGGATGTTAAATGAGGGAGCAAGAAATAGAGTGTGAGAGAGAAAACATGCAAATACGATACTAGTCAATTCATACCAACCTTGGTCAGCTTACCTCTACTGTACTTTTCTGTGGAAAATAAATACAATCTCTCCATTAAACCACTAATATTTTTGTTTTCTTTCTTATGCAGCCCAACCCAATGATATTTAAAATATTATTCTTTGGAAGTAGAAGAGAGTAAAAGGATACCTTGAGAGGAAATGGAAAAATAGATGGATATAAACTGAATTTGAAATCATTAGTTTCAATCTTCTAAGTATACATATTAACTTTAGAAATTTTATGCTTTTAAATTATATTCTAGTCATATGGGCAATATTTGATGATTCTACTTATAAGTATAGGATAATAAGTCTAGACAATACATTAAAAAAATTTGTCCTATAAGTAACATAGTGAATATGTTGAATTTAAATTTGGGATCCAAAGTTCACCCAAAGTGTGAAATACTGATATGTTCAAACCAACGGATATGTTCATACCACAGTAATGCCAAATATATTGTATAACATCTTTTCAGTATTATTTGATTTTTCCATGTAAAATTATAGAATAAAATATTTATAATTATTATAGATCATCTTTTTAAATGATTTTAAGTAAATAGCTGCCTTATGCAGTCACTACAGTCTCCATAGTTATTCTGCATTATTTGAAATTTTAATAGTCATTTGAATCATTGTTTCTAGTTTTTCTTTATAAAACATTTTATATTTAAGATCAGTTACTTAGGCATATTTCCCAGGAGTAGAATTATTGGTCAAGTATATAGTAATATTTAAAAGCCTTGATACATATTTCCAAGTCACTTTCCACAAGAGTTGGGGAATAATTTAAACTCTGTCAAGTTGGTTATATGTGAGTGCTTTTTTGGTTACTTTGCCTGATTGCTTTGTGAAGTTAAAAAGAGGATTACATTTAAATATTTCTAAGGCCCAGGAACTGTCTTGGCATTATTTCCATTGTTTTATTTCCTTTTGTTATTCTTTTCACTCTTACACTTTTCAGTTGTACATTTAATACAGTATGAAGGATCTGGGGAAATATAAGAATATTAAAGAGAGTTGGAAAATTGAAGGAGAGCGAAAGAACAAAAGGAGACTACTAAAGACAAATTTTGTTTCTGCTGAAAATTTCCAAATGATCAACCACTCTTAAACTTCCTAAAGTAAGTGACCAAGTGATTCTGGTAAACCTAATAAAGACATTTTCCATTTCTGTAACTTACTGAAGAATAATTGCCAGGAGCAGGCGATGAGAAGTCTGTTCTAGGAGCAACTCTGATCATTGTATCTGATATCAGATTTTGGAAAGTTGGTCAATTTCAATGATTTAATAAAACTTCTATTTCCAGATCTCAGATATTTGTATTTACTATCTAGTTTTATTTCTTTTTGGGCTAAAAACACTTTTCAAAAGGTAACATATTAAATTGTTGAAAGTAAAACCTGGTGAGCTATTGTACTTTTTCCTGAGGTAACAGCTGTAGGCATAACACAAAAATGACTAGAACATTATTGAAAAACATAGACTAGCTTTTCACTGTTTATTCATATTTTCAACATAACTTATTCTAAATATAAGATTTGCATCTATTACACATTATGTACCTGAGAAATTTGGGTTAAGATTTATGAAAGAAATTGAGTTAATACATCACACATGTCAGTTAGCACACAATAAGATGTCTGTAGTTTTGTTTGAATTCATCCACTGCCCACAAAGTTAATACCATAGCAGCTAAAAAACACTTGTACATCTTCCTTGAGAGAGTCTATCTAAGAAACCCTTACACTCTATCCCCATTACATTTAAAGACCGAATAGTTCATCCTCTGAACATTACAATTCTGTTCTACTCTTTTTCCAGATTCCTCATTTTTTAACTCCTCTTAAACACCAAGCGTATTTCTAACATGAACTTCTTTCCTTCATTCCATTCACATCCATGAATTTCTAAATGTCAAGCTGACTTTTGCATTTAATTTAGCTTTGGGTGACGACATTTTCTAAGCCTTAGATTTCAGATCTGAGGTATTTGGTGCCCAGATTAGCATACAAGCAGCAAACTTGAAATTAAGAGACTCTAATACAAAACTAGCACCAGAGCTGAGATATCATTATTTTAATCAGGAGAAGACAGTCACTTTACAGTGCTTCTTGCCCTTTAGTCTCCTCTGGACCACTTATTAGGATGCTGACCAGAAGAGAATAGCTGCTTTATCTTTCTCCTTCCTCTTGTGAATCATTGTTTTATAAACTTGTATTATTTTTAAATAATTTCATCTTTTTTGGTTAGCCTTTTTAATAAGTGCTTTTTTAATACTCAGGAAGAAATATTACATATGTCATTTTTTACTGTGATAAAACGTACATGATGTAAACTTGGCATGTTAATTGATTTTTTTTTTTGGGTCTTTTTGCCTTTTCTAGGGCCGCTCCCGCGGCAGATGGGGGTTCCCAGGCTAGGGGTCTAATCGGAGCTGTAGCTGCCGGCCTACACCACAGCTCACAGCAACGCCAGGTCCTTAACCCACTGAGCAAGGCCAGGGATTGAACCCACAATCATGGTTCCTAGTCAGATTTGTTAACCACTGAGCCACGAATGGGAACTCCCTCTTAATTGATTTTTAAGTATACAATTCAGTGAGACTATGTATTCACATTGTTGTGCAATGGTAACTGTGATCCATTTCAGGAACTTTTTCATTTTCCCAGACTGAAACTTTGTACCCATTAAACAATAACTCCCCCATTACCCTCTACTCCCAGACCCTGGCACCCACCATTCTACTTTCCATCTCTGTGAATTCGACTCTTGTAGGTACCTCGAATAAATGAAGTCATACAATATTTGTCCTTTTGTGTCTGGCTTATTTTACCTAACATAATGTCTTCAGTTGATTCATTTTGTAGCATGTGTCAGAATTTCATTTTTAAGGCTAAATAATATTCCACATTTTGTTTATCCATTCTTCTGTCAATGGACACTTGGGTTGCTTCCACCTTTGGCTACTATGGATAATGTTTCTATGGACATCGATTTGCAGTCGTTTATTTGAGACCCTGCTTTATGTTATTTTTGGGTATATGTCCAGAAATTGCATTGCTGGGTAATCTGGTAGTTCTGTGTTTAGTTTCTTTAGGAACCACCATTCTGTTTTTCACAATGACCCATATACTTTCCCTCCCTCTGTTTCATGTAATTCTCTTGGCTGCTCTGCAAGGAACTTGTTTAAATTGTTTTCACTTCCTTGTTCTACAGCAACCATTTCTTTTGTCATTTTTCACTAGTGTTAATTTATTATTGGGGATCGACTGTCACTTGATAAGAAATACATCTGTGTTCCAGTGATTTCTTCTGTGTTCCCTCAAGCCTGAGCAGTCTCATGTAACCTTGACCCTTGTCTTGGCCAGCCAGTAACTCTTATTCCCATTTTCCAGATTAAGAAGTTGATTAGATGAGCAAGTCTGTTATGAGAGTGAGTTGGCATAGCAAAGGATCAACTGAAAAGTAGAATAACCGTAATTGATTTGCACAAGTCACTCAGCGGATTGGAAAAGCTGGTTTTAATTTCAATTTCTAAATTCCTACTGAACACTTCCTTCTGTGTCTCTAGATTTTTGTATGCTTTAAGCCTTAAAAGTTTATTCTAGAACTGTTACCATATATCCTTAGTTAGGTTATCTTCCTCATTCATTCCATTTTGCATTTTTATTTTGTTATGGAAAAGAGTGCATAATATGTCTGGGAGATTCTTCCCACCTCTATGATTCTAAGTCTATAATATTGCAAGTGAAATTTGATAAGCAACAGCAAACAGTGGTATTCTACATGATATTTTCAAGATGAGAAGAAACACCAAAAGAAATTAAAAACATAATTCTATATTTAAATGAGGTGTACGTCATTTGATCCTTGAAATTACCGAAAAAAAAAAAAAAAAAACTCCAGGAAACTTGACAGCAAAGTTTAAAGGAAATGGTAAGCTTATCTATGTGTTTATAATTTATGTATTTGGACTGTTATATTGTGCTGCTTCTATGTCTATTAACAATGTGTTTGTTGAGAAATAGTGAAGTTGCATGGCATGTTTTTTTTATTGTTATTATTATATTTTTTATTTTCCCACTGTACAGCAAGGGGGTCAGGTTATCCTTACATGTATACATTACAATTACATTTTTCCCCCCACCCTTTCTTCTGTTGCAACATGAGTATCTAGACAAAGTTCTCAATGCTATTCAGCAGGATCTCCTTGTAAATCTATTCTAAGTTGTGTCTGATAAGCCCAAGCTCCCGATCCCTCCACTCCCTCCCCCTCCCATCAGGCAGCCACAAGTCTCTTCTCCAAGTCCATGATTTTCTTTTCTGTGGAGATGTTCATTTGTGCTGGATATTAGATTCCAGTTATAAGTGATATCATATGGTATTTGTCTTTGTCTTTCTGGCTCATTTCACTCAGTATGAGATTCTCTAGCTCCATCCATGTTGCTGCAAATGGCATGATGTCATTCTTTTTATGGCTGAGTAGTATTCCATTGTGTATATATACCACCTCTTCCGAATCCAATCCTCTGTCGATGGACATTTGGGTTGTTTCCATGTCTTGGCTATTGTGAATAGTGCTGCAATGAACATGCAGGTGCACGTGTCTCTTTTAAGTAGAGTTTTGTCTGGATAGATGCCCAAGAGTGGGATTGCGGGGTCATATGGAAGTTCTAAGTATAGATTTCTAAGGTATCTCCAAACTGTTCTCCATAGTGGCTGTACCAGTTGACATTCCCACCAACAGTGCAGGAGGGTTCCCTTTTCTCCACAGCCTCTCCAGCACTTGTTATTTGTGGATTTATCAATGATGGCCATTCTGACTGGTGTGAGGTGATATCTCATGGTAGTTTTGATTTGCATTTCTCTTATAATCAGCGATGTTGAGCATTTTCTCATGTGTTTGCTGGCCATCTGTATATCTTCCTTGGAGAAATGTCTATTCAGGTCTTTTGCCCATTTTTCCATTGATTGATTGGCTTTTTTGCTGTTGGGTTCTGTAAGTTGTTTATATATTCTAGAGATTAAGCCCTTGTCGGTTGCATCATTTGAAACTATTTTCCTCCCATTCTGTAAGTTGTCTTTTGTTTTCTTTTGGGTTTCCTTTGCTGTGCAGAAGCTTTTCAGTTTGATGAGGTCCCATGGGTTTATTTTTGCTCTGATTTCTATTGCTTTGGGAGACTGACCTGAGAAAATATTCATGAGGTTGATGTCAGAGAGTGTTTTGCCTCTGTTTTCTTCTAGGAGTTTGATGGTGTCCTGTCGTATATTTAAGTCTTTCAGCCATTTGGAGTTTATTTGTGTGCATGGTGTGAGGATGTGTTCTAGTCTCATTGCTTTGCATGCAGCTGTCCAGGTTTCCCAGCAATGCTTGCTGAATAGACTTTCTTTTTCCCATTTGATGTTCTTGCCTCCCTTGTCAAAGATTAATTGACCATAGGTGTCAGGGTTTATTTCCGGGTTCTCTATTCTGTTCCATTGGTCTGTCTGTCTGTTTTGATACCAGTACCACCCTGTTTTGATGACTGTGGCTTTGTAGTATTTCTTGAAGTCTGGGAGAGTGATGCCTCCTGCTTGGTTTTTGTTTCTCAGGATTGCTTTGGCGATTCTGGGTCTTTTGTGGTTCCATATAAATGTTTGGATTGTTTGTTCTAGTTCTGTGAAAATGTCCTGGGTAATTTGATAGGGATTGCATTGAATCTGTAGATTGCTTTGGGTAGTATGGCCATTTTTACAATATTGATTTTCCCAATCCAGGAACATGGAATATCTTTCCATTTCTTTCCATCTTCTTTGATTTCTTTGATGAAAGTTTTATAGTTCTTGGCATATAGGTCCTTTACCTCCTTGGTCAGGTGTATTCCGAGGTATTTGATTTTGTGAGGTGCAATTTTAAAAGGTATCATATTTTTGTAATCCTTTTCTAAGATTTCATTGCTGGTATACAGAAATGCAACTGACTTCTGAATGTTAATCTTATATCCTGCTACTTTGCTGAATTTATGAATCAGTTCAAGTAGTTTTGGGGTTGAGTCCTTAGGGTTTTCTATGTATAGTATCATGTCATCTGCATACAGTGACAGTTTGATCTCTTCTCTTCCTATATGGATGCCTTTTATTTCTTTGGTTTGTCTAATTGCTGTGGCTAGGACTTCCAAAACGATGTAGAAGAGCAGTGGTGAGAGTGGGCATCCCTGTCTTGTTCCAGATTGGAGTGAGAAGGCTTTCAGTTTTTCCCCATTGAGGATTATATTTGCTGTGGGTTTCTCATAAATGGCTTTGATTATATTCAGGAATGTTCCCTCTGTACCCACTTTGGCAAGGGTCTTGATCATGAATGGATGTTGGACTTTGTCAAATGCTTTTTCTGCGTCTATTGAGATGATCATATGATTTTTGACTTTTTTTTGGTTAATGTGGTGTATGATGCTGATTGATTTGCGTATGTTGAACCATCCTTGTGAAACCTGGGATGAACCCAACCTGGTCATGGTGTATAATTTTTTTGGTATGTTGTTGGATTCAGTTGGCTAAGATTTTGTTGAGAATTTTTGCATCTATATTCATCAATGATATTGGGTGATAGTTTTCTTTTTTGGTGGTATCTCTGTCTGGTTTTGGAATGAGGGTGATGGTGGCATCATAGAATGTCTTTGGGAGTATTCCTTCTTCTTCAACCTTTTGAAAGAGTTTAAGGAGGATGGGCACCAATTCCTCTTTATATGTTTGATAAAATTCACCTGTGAAGCCATCTGGTCCTGGACTTTTATGTGTAGGGAGTGATTTTATGACCTCTTCTATTTCATTTCTAGTGATCAGTCTGTTCAGTTGGTCTGTTTCTTCTTGATTCAGTTTTGGCAGGCTGTAAGATTCTAGAAAGTTGTCCATTTCTTCCAGATTGTCAAACTTGTTGCCATATAGTTGTTCATAGTATTCTCTTATGGTTTTTTGTATTTCTGCTGTATCTGTTGTGATTTCTCCTTTTTCATTTCTAATTTTGGTTATTTGGGTTCTTTCTCTCCTCTTTTAGTGAGTCTGGCCAGGGGGGTTGTCAATTTTGTTCACCTTTTCAAAGAACCAGCTCTTGGTTTTATTAATTTTCTCTATTGTTTTTTGAGTCTCTATTTTATTGATTTCTTCTTTGATCTTTATAATTTCCTTCCTTCTGCTGACCTTAGGACTTTTTTGTTCTTCTTTTTCTAATTCATTTAGGTGGAGGGTTAAGTTGTCCATTTGGGATCTTTCTTCTTTTTTGAGAAAGGCCTGTAGTGCTATAAATTTCCCTCTGAGCCCTGCTTTCGCAGCATCCCATAGGTTTTGAGAGGTTGTGTCTTCATTGTCATTTGTTTCAAGGTAGTTTTTAATTTCCTTCTTGATTTCCTCATTGCCCCATTGGTTTTTTAGTAGCATGTTGTTTAGTCTCCATGGAGTAGGTGTTTTCTCTTTCCTTTTCCCATGGTTGGTTTCTAATTTCATGGCATTGTGGTCAGAGAAGCTACTTGAGATAATTTCTATGCTCCTAAATTTATTGAGATTCGCTTTGTGTCCCAAGATGTGGTCGATTCTTGAGAATGTTCCATGAGCATTTGAGAAGAATGTGTATTCTGCTTTTTTTGGATGTAGTGTCCTGAAGATATCAATGAAGTCTAACTTTTCTATTGTTTCCTTTAGGATCTCGGTTGCTTTATTGGTTTTCTGTCTAGAGGATGTGTCCATTGATGTGAGGGGGGTATTAAGGTCTCCTACTATGATTGTATTCTCATCAATATCCCCCTTTATGTCTGTTAATATTTGTTGTATGTATCTGGGTGCTTCTGTATTTGGGGCATATATGTTGACGATAGTAACATCCTCTCCTTGGATGGATCCCTTAATCATTAAGTCGTGTCCTTCTTTGTCTTTCTTTATGTCTTTTGTTTTAAAGTCTATTTTGTCTGATATGAGTGTTGCGACTCCTGCTTTTCTGTCTTGTCTATTGGCATGAAATATTTTTCCCCACCCTTTCACTTTCAATCGATATGTATCTTTTGTCCTAAGGTGAGGTTCTTGTAGGCAGCATATTGAAGGTTTTTGCCTTTTTATCCACTCAGCCACTCTGTGTCTTTTGATTGGGGCATTCAGTCCTTTGACATTTAAGGTGATAATTGATAGATGATTATTTATTGCCATTTGAACCTCGTGTTCCAGTTGATTCTATGGTTCTCCATTCTTCCTTTCTTCTTCTTTTTTTTTTTTTTTTTGGTTGGATGGTCTCCTGTTATTATCTGCTTGAGTGTTTTTTGTGTTTTTTTTTGCAAATGCAATATTTGGTTTTGGCTTGTGGTTGCCCTGTTTTTTAAGTATGCTAACTCCTTCCCATAATTGTGTGTTTTAGTCTGATGGTCTTGTAAGTTCAAACACTTCATTACTCTATTAAAATTAGGAAGAGAAACATGCAAACAAACAAAAAGGGTTATTTACTTCCTAACATCCCTTGCCCACATTTTATGGTTTTGATGACTCTTTTTTATTTTTTTCTTTTTAATTTTATTTTGTTTGAGGCCTGTTCATGATTAAGCCTGTATGCTGGCTTATTTGAGTGACTGCTCTCTGATTGCGGTTTCCTCAGTCCTAGTTCTTCCTCTTCTTCTTTTTTTTTTTTTTCTTTTCTTTTTTCTTCCCTTTCCTTCCTTTCTTTTTGGTTTAGAGAAGCCCTTTCAATATTTCCTTTAACCTGGGTTTTGTGTTGCAGTATTCTTTAAGTTTTTGTTTGTTGGAAAAAATTTTTATTTCCCCTTCTATTTGAAATGATATTCTTGCTGGATAGAGTATTCTAGGTTGCATATTTTTTCCTTTGAGCACTTTAAATATCTCTTGCCATTCCCTCCTGGCCTGTAGTGTTTCTGTAGAGAAGTCAGCTGATATTCTTATGGGGGTTCCCTTGTAGGTAACCTTCTGTTTTTCTCTTGCTGCCTTTAGGATCCTCTCTTTATCACTAACTTCTGCCATTTTTATTATGATGTGTCTTGGTGTGGGTCTGTTTGGGTTCAGTTTGTTTGGGGCCCTCTGTGCTTCTTGTATCTTGAACCCAGCATCCTTTAGATTTGGGAAGTTTCCAGCGATAATTTCTTCAAATATATTTTCCATCCCCTTATCTTTTTCTACTCCTTCTGGAATTCCTATTATGCATAGATTGGCCCGCTTTATATTATCCCATAGGTCTCTTATATTGCTTTCCAGTTTTTTGATTCAGTTTTCTGTGTGTTGACCGGATTGAGTGATTTCCATTCTTCTATCTTCCATATCACTGATTCGTTCTTCTGCATTATTCATTCTGGTTTTTACTGCCCTTAGTTCCGTTTGCATCTCTGCAAATGAATGTTCTAGTTTTTCTTGGCTCCTCCTTATATTTTCTAGTTCCTTTCTGAGGGTATCTGCATTACTGTTCATATCTTCTCTTAATTCCTTCAGTATTTTCACTCTTTCTCTTTTGAACTCCAGGTCTGTCAGACTGCCGAGATCTGTTTCATTGTTGACTGTTTTAGGTGAGTTCTCCTGTTGGTTTGACTGGGGGTGGTTTCTCTGCTTCTTCATCTTGCTTGTTGTTTTCTTTCTCCTGAGGGAGTTGTACTCTCCGTGATTGGGCAGTGTTTGCCTTGTCACTGCCGTGGACTATTTCCTGAGGGCTGGCATTGTTGGTCAATCTTTTTTGAGGCAGTGTGGCTTTTCTGGAGTGTTGATGGAGCTAACAGTGTTTCTTTGAAGCAAAGGAGGACTTCCTGAGGGCAGACAGGCCTGGGAGGTCCACACCACGATGGTAGCAGATTTCACTTGGTCATGCAGAGCTTGCTGTGGTGTTTTTAGGCTGTGGGGTTCTTGCAGGGGGTTGGCGGTGTTGGACAGCTGTTCCTCAGGAGTGCAGCATGCCCTGGGGGCTGGAGCAGCTATCTGGGTCACTGAGAACCTAAGAGGCTCTTCCCTAGGGCAGCCTAACTCAGAAGGACGGCCTGAGAATGTAGGCGGATCTTTTCACAGTCTGGCCAAGCTTGTTGCAGCTTTTCTGGGCTGCAGGGGCTCTTCTAGGGGGCTGGTGGTGCTGAGCAGCTATTCCGTGGGAGTGGGGCACCCCCTAGGGGCTTGGGCAGGTAGCAGGGCCACTGGAAACCCAAGAGGCTCCTCCCCAGGGCAGCCCGACTCAGAAAGACCGTCTGAGATCTTTTCCCGGCTTGGCCAGGCTTGTTGCAGCTTTTCTGGGCTGCAGGGGGTCCTGCCTGGAGCTGGCAGTCCTATGCAGCTGATCCACTAGGGCACCCCCTGGGGGCTAGGGCGGGTAGCAGGGCCGTTGGAAACCGAAGAGGCTCCTCCCCTGGGCAGCCCGACTCAGAAAAACCGTCCGGGAATTAGGCAGATCTATTCACGGCCTGGCTAGGCTTGTTCTAGCTTTTCTGGGCTGCAGGCCTTTTCTCGGGGGCTGGTGGTGTTTGGTGCTACTCTGCAGAAGTGTAGCCCCTCCAAAGGGCGAGCAGGCCTGTGCAGGGACAGCCCCTGCGGTGGTAGGCTTCAGGCAATTGTTGAGGCCAGCCCTCCTGGATGGCAGGCAGCCCCAGGTTCGGCGAGAGTGTAGGGGGTGGTGGGGGTGGGGGGAGGGGATGCACTGGGAAGCACAGCTTTCAGCTAGCTAGCGGGCCTGTAAGCTTGCTATGGCGTCGGGGGTATTCTATGGGGACCCACCCCTTCTCTCCCCTCCCCAGCACGGGCGCAGACCAGGCTCTTTTCCCAGGTTCCCTCTGATGCGGCTTTCCACTTCCCCGCCCCTAAAGTATTGTTCCCTTCCTCTGCGACAGCTTTGTTTTCTAGTCTCCCAGGCAATCTCTGCCCTGTCAAATGGTTTCTAGACCTCCCAAGCAGTTTCCGCTCCGCCCCGCCCCCCCCAGCCCGGGGAATAACCTTCGTTGGTGGCGAGGTCTCAGTGCCCAGCCCCCATCCAGGCATCCCCTGGCCCTTTCTCGTCGACTAACCTTCGGAGGCGAGGTCTCGGTGCCCAGTCCCTACCCATGCGTCCCCCAGGCCCTTTCTCGGCGACCAACCTTTGGAGGTGAGGTCTTGGTGCCCAGCCCCCACCCAGGCATCTCAATTTTTGGTGACTGTGCCCGTAGTTCAGATGGTCCGTTCAGTTCTTGATCGGCTTTTCCGTACTCCAACTTACTGCTACACTCTTCTCTGCATCTGGAGATTCCTCCGGTTCGTTTGATCTTTCCCCTGTGTAGGTGACTTTCCAGGGTGCGGGACCCCTTTCTCCTCCGCAGTTCCCTTTCGGGAGCGCCCGTCCAGCTCGGATTCACCTTCTCTCACTCTCCTCTTTTCTCCCGTTCTGCCCCGTAATGTCACGAACTTCTTGCCGTTATTGGAGTTTAGGTTCTTCTGCCAGCGATTGGTTGCTGTTCTGTGCGAGTCATTTATTCTGTAGATGTGCTTTTTTATGTTGTGTTTGTGGGAGAGGGTGAGCGTGTCCCCCTACTCCTCCACCATCTTGTCCTCTCTCCTCCGCTTTGTGTTTTTAACAATTAGTATAATGGAATCTTAGAGTACAAGAATATTGGCAAAGTAACAGACTGCAGCTTTTATACGAAACATGACCGGAACAACTTGTTAGGTTTACAACATTTAAGCAGGCTGCCCAGGCCCGCCCTATTTCTTATACCACCTCCTCCTTCCCACTGGCTGTTTTTTCTTTATTCTTAGCCCTTGGAGGTGGTTGGAAGTAACTTTCATTTATTTTTGCCCCCATATTTGCTCACTCTCAAATCCTTTGTTCCTTGGAAATGAAAATTTATTTTTCATTTGAGGTCTCCATTCCCAAATGTTCACAGCACTGGCCTGTCCAAAATATAGGACCAGAGACAGGATTAAGATGGTGGAATAGAAGGACTAGAGCTCAACTTCTCTTATAAAAACAACAAAATTACAGCCAAATGCTGAACAACCTTCAACCAAATGGGCTGGAAACTTTCAAATAGATATCCTACTCCAGAAGACAAAGGGGAAGCCACATCAAAAGATAGGAGGGGCGATTAAGTGATATAAGCAACCCCATACCCACTGGGTGGGAAGCCCACAGACTGGAAAGAAATTCTATCACAAAGACTCATCTACAGGAGTGAGAATTCTGAGCCCCATGTCAAATCCCCAAGTCTGGGGATCTGGCATTGGGAGAAAGAGCCCCTGGAGCTCCTGGCATTGAAGGCCAGTGGGGCTTGTGCACAGGAGCTCCACAGGACTGGGGAAAACAGAGGCCCCATTCTTAAAAGGCACACACACACTTTCATGTCCACTGGGTCCCAGGGAAAAGCAAAGGCTCTTTAGGAATCTGGGTCAGACCTGACTGAAGTTCTTGGAGGACCTCCTGGGAAAACAGGGGGTGAAATGTGGCTCATTGTGGGGGAAGGGCATTGGAGGCAAAGCTCTTGGGAATATTCATCAGCTTGTGTTTCTCTGGAGGTGGCCATTTTGGGGAAACCTGGCCCTACCCATCAGTTCTGAGACTGCCCCCAAGTGGGATCACAGCCCCACCCATCAGTAAACAGGCTACCTAAAGACACCCCCCCCCCCCGAGCACACAGCCACCTCTAATCTCACCCAGAGACAAAGCCCCACCGACCAGAGGGATAGGAATCACCTCCACCTACCAGTGGGCAGGCACCAGTCCCTCCTATCAGGAAGCCTACAGCAAGCCCCCATACCAGCTTCAGCCACAAGAGGGGAAGATGCCAGAAGTAAGAGAGACTACAATTCTACAATGTGCAAAAAGGACACCACACCAAAAACCTATAAAAATGAAAAGACAGAGAACTATAACTCAGATAAAGGAGAAAGAAAAAATCCCAGAAAATCAGCTAAGGGATCAGGAGATTCTCAGCCTCTAGGAAAAAGATTTTAGACTGTTGATGCTAAAGATGATGCAAGACATTGGAAATAAATGGGAGGCAAAGATGGACAATTTACAGGAAACACTGACCAAAGAGGTACAAGATTTAAACTTAAGAAAGCAGAGATGCAAAATACAATAACTGAAATAAAAAATTCATTAGAAGCAACCAACAGCAGAATACAGGAGGCAGAAGAACAAATAAGTGAGGTGGAGGACAGACTACTAGAAATCACTGATGTGGAACAGAAAAGAGAAAAAAAGGTTGAAAAGAAATGAGGAGAGTCTCAGAGAACTCTAGGATAACATTAAATGCACCAACATCTGTGTTATAGTGTTTCCAGAAGGAGAAGAGAACGAGAAAGGGACAGAAGAAATTTCAACAAGATAATAGCCGAAAACTTCCCTAACATGGGAAAGGAACCACTACTCAAATCCAGGAAGTGCACCAAGTTACCATATAACCCAGGGAGGGACACCCCGAGACACATATTAATCAAACTGACCAAAATTAAAAGCAAAGAAAATAGTGAAAGCAGCTAGGGAAAAGAAAAAAATAGCATACAAGGGAACCCCAATAAGGTTATTGGGCAGATTTTTCAGCAAAAACTCTGCAGGCCAGAAGGGAGTGGCACAATATACTTAACGTAATGAAAGGAAAAAACCTCCAACCAAGATTACTTTACCCAGCAAGACTCTCATTCAGATTTGAAGGAGAAACCAAAAGCTTTACAGATAAGCAAAAGGTAGGAGAATTCAGCAACACTAAACCAGCCTTAGAACAAACACTAAAGGAACTTCTCCAGGCAGAAAAGAAAGGCCACAACCAGAAACAAAAATACTTCAAATGACAAAGCTCACCAGTAAAGGCATATATACAGTAAAGATAGGAAATCATCCATGCACAAATATGCTACCAAAATCAGAAATCGTGAGAAGAGGGGGGTACAAATGCAAAAATACAGGATCAAAGGCACTAATCAGGTCTGTCTCTCCAATTACTGTTTTCTCACCAGGGTCTTCAGTTTTGTCTCTGTATCCTCTTGATCTTTAGGAGGTATCAGTTTATTTATAGCTTACTTAGCAACAGCAATCCACCTGGTATTATAAGTAGAAATTTCATTTCAGGGCTATAGAAGTGTCTAGGCTTAGGTCTAGCCAAGAAGATACCATATGTTTGTGATAGATACCCTG